>NC_041396.2:67571998-67611998 GCF_900747795.2 Erpetoichthys calabaricus
CTTGGGGTTAGCTGTCAAGCCAGCCTGTCTTAAGCTTTCAAGCACAGCCTGGAGACGTTCTAAATGTGTTTGCCAATCATTACTGAAAATCATGACATCGCTGTTCTTGTCCATTCCTCTCGTACAACATCCAAGATGCCTCTCGGGTGCCTGCCAAACAACAACTCGAATGGACTCAAGCCAGTGAACGCCTGTGGCAATTCCCGCTCCGCAAACATAATAAAAGGCAGGACAGAGTCCCAAGACATTGGATCATCATGAGCGACTCGCCTGATCATCTGTTTTAAAGTCTTGTTAAATCATTCAGTCAAACCATTCGTCTGTGGATGGTAAACAGTGGTACTCAATTTCTTAATAGCAAAGCTGTCACACAATTGTCTCATCACACAAGAAGTAAAAGGTGTGCCCTGATCAGTTAAAATTTCTCTAGGGATGCCAATACAAGCAAAAATCTTGCATCTCAATCTTTATATAGACAATATCTTTGCATCCTTTGAACAATTACATTCCAAATTCAACCTCCCAGCTACACATTTCTTTCACTATCTTCAAATTAGAAACTTTGTTAAACAGAAACTGCCTGATTTTCCTCATCTCGTACCCTCCACCATGCTCGAAAAAATACTGCTGAATTTCGAGGATTTAGACACCATTTCCGCATTATATAAAATTTTATTAGAGTCCCTTCCTTTCAAAGATCCAAGAGGACAATGGGAAAAAGATCTCTTAATTAATATATCAGAAAAGGAGTGGAAGGTAGCATTGCATAAAATTCACTCGAGCTCCATATGCGCAAAGCATAGAATTATTTAACTTAAAGTTATATATTGAACTCATCTGTCTTGCTTAAAACTGTCCAAAATGTTTCCAGGGCAAGATCCAATCTGCGAACGCTGCAACCAAGCTCCTGCCTCACTGGGTCACATGTTTTGGGCCTGCACCAAATTAACATCATTTTGGACCAAAATTTTTAAGTGCCTTTCAGACAGCCTTGGGGTCACAATCCCTCCTAACCCATTAACAGCTGTGTTCGGTGTTCTTCCAGACGGACTTGAAGTGGAGAAGGACAAGCAAACTGTGATTGCATTCACTACACTTTTGGCACGCAGACTTATTCTGTTAAATTGGAAGAATCCTAATTCTCCTCTTATAAGTCAGGGGGAAACCGATGTTTTATATTATTTGAAATTGGAAAAAATCAAATTCTCAGTTAGAGGATCTGTACAGAATTTTTTCAAAACCTGGCAGGATCTAATCAATAATATTTTAGAATAAGAAGAAATAATTACTTCTGCATTTCTTTCCCTTCTCCATTTTTATTTATATATATATATCAATATATATATATATATATATATATATATATATATATATATATATATATATATATATATATATTTTTTTTTTTTTTCCTTTCTTTTGTTTATTTTTGCCCTAAGCAATTCTCCTTTGGCCATGCTCTCCTTCTCAAGGGTGGGGTTTGATTTGTCTTCAATTCTTTTTTGTATAAATTGATCTATTTGTATGGAATGATTACAATAAAACTGATAAATAAAATTTAAAAAAAAAAATCTCGCATAAAGCTTTGGCTACAGCAGAGGAATTGACTGTTTTCAAAGCAGCCACTTCCGGATAAAGCGTTGCGTAGTCAACCAACATAAGCATATATTGATACCCATTTTTAGTCTTAGGCAGAGGGCCTACTATATCTAATCCCACCCGTTGGAAGGGGACTTCCAAAATAAAATTAGGAGAAAGGGGAGCCCGAGGAGGTTTATAAGCAAAGACGATCTGGCAATCAGGACAAGAAGTATAGAATCGCTCCACATCTTTCCCCATATTCAGCCAATAAAATTGTTTTGATAAACGTTCTGTAGTCTTATCAGCCCCCAGGTGCCCACCCAAGATGTGAGAGTGAGCTAACTGAAAAAGAATGACCCTATGTACTTCAGGTACAACTAACTGTTCAATAAATTCCCCCACTAAATGATCTGATATCACTCTAAAAAGGCAGCTGCCTTTCTCAAGAAAGTGCGGGGTTTTTAAGCCCCCGGATGCACGCTCTTGGTAATAAGAGTCACTAGCAGAGCAAGCCTGTTTAAATGCATATTCTAATGAGCTATCGGCATGCTGAAAGCGCACAAAATCTGTCTGCTCGCCATTGCTCGGTTCTTGTTCGGCGGCATTTGCAAGTTGAGAAGTTGTAGATGGGCCAGCCAGCCAGCCGCTCTAGGAAATTGGGGGCATCTCCCTCGGTCTTGCTGGAGAGATCGGGTTCAATATTTAATCGGGGCTTGAGATCTTCCCCAATAGCCACCAGTTCTTCTTCTTCCCCCCCGCTAAGCTTGACAGGGGGCTCACTGACTGGTGGCCGACACTCAGTCATGAGTCTAGGAAAAAGGGCCAGGGACAGGAGTCCGAAACAGCAGACCAAACTTTAAAATGCCAACCCTTATATGTTAAAGGAAGAAGCAATGTCTGATAGTCTTTAACATCTCCATGTACACAACGTATGTTTACAGTTTCAGTGTTACACAGGTACCTGTCGTCAAGACAGTCCCGTCTGACAATACAAAAGTCACTTCCTGAGTCCAATAATGCAGAGATCTCGCAGCCCCCCCAACTTCACTGAGATCATTAAGCCATCCTTTTTATCTGAAGAATAAGGAACATGGGAGCAACAAACCTCGGCCAGACCAATTTCCATCGATTGAGCAGGGGATAGGTGACATTCCCTCGCCAAGTGGCCAGGATGATCACACCGGAAGCATCTTTATTCAGCTCCACTGCCGAAATATCCACGGTGACGGCAACATCCACGGCCTCCTGCCTCCCCATATGTGGGCACTACATTAACAGCCAGATCCCCTGGAGGTCTTCCTGAGTAAACTGGATTTTCAGATTTAACAGCTCATTGATGCTCTAACCTCCGTTCAATGCAATGTGCATTCCCAGGGCAATCCCTCGGAGGTTGCAGAACAGCATAAGGAGCAGCAAATCCATCGCTTTTTCTCCAAGCAGTTTGAGAACCCTCCAAACATTTGGCTAAGATTGTCAACGAATCAACATCATGATGAAGAAATTAATCTTGGAGAACTGCAGGTATCCCTGCCAGCAATATATTCAAGACAACCTTTTCCAGAACGCGCTCCATCTCGTTTCCCTCTAACCAGCAATGAACTGTATGAATCAAATCTTGTATCTGTGCATGAATGGGACCGTCCATGTTCAGTTTCCAATCATGAAGCACAAAACCTTTAGCCAAAAAGCTCGTAGTTTTACGTAAAACAACCTGCCGCTTCAAGAAATCATAATTGCAGAGTTTAACGCGAGGCACATTCCGTAAGGCAAGTAAGGCATCCCCAGACAAAAAAGGGGTGACAATAACAGCCCAGTTCCGTTTCTCCCATCCCATCAAGGTCGCCACATGTTCAAAAGCTAAAAGAAACATCTCTGCGTCATTGGAAGGACCCATCATCGTCAGCACATCCTTAGAATTAGTTGGAGGAGCAGGAACCAGGTCATCCTCTTTGTCGGTAGGAACCAGGAAATTTTGAGTGATCTGAAACAACTTCTCTGTGTTCATCTGTGCAACCGCTCCTGGTACCACTTGTCATGCTTGGGTCACAGATTTGCACAGAAACACAGGAAGCTGTAGAGACAGGAACTTTATTCAAACACGGCAAACGAACATTTGTCTCATTTTCAAAAGTTTAAACTGTGCTCCATGACAAGACAGAGATGACAGTTCCGTCTCACAATTAAAAGAATGCAAACATATCTTCCTCTTCAAAGGAGTCAGGAGCAGAGAATATCAGTGAGAGAGAGAGAGAAAAGCAATCAATCAAAAACTGATGTTGAAGAACTGGTGCTGTTCAGGCGTTTAAGTATGCAAAGTACCGCTCAGGAAGCATATTGCATGACAAGCAGCCGCAAGTAAGCCCAGCAAGCAAGGGAGCAATGTGAAGGTAGTCTTTCAGCGTTTCATAGAGGAACGCCCGTATCCTGTAGGGGTGCGATCAGCCCCCCAGCTCACAATATATAGAAGCTATTTGGGGGACAGATAGTAGTGAGATAGTAGTGGGGTGTGCATTGTAACAAGTGCTCATACACATTAGTACACATATGTAAACTCTTCTAGCAGCAGAATAGGAAAATCCCTGTATGGAGTACTGGTGAATATAGCCCATTTCAAACACTTCTTCTGACATTCAAGAAGTTTAAATCAAAGTGTAGGATAGCATAAAGTTAACTAAATCAAAAGCTCAGCATTAATAGTTCAAAAACATTGTGTGGTTTTGAACTAAAATCATCATATCAAGAAAATGCAACTATGACCACCAAAATGCTTAACATCACTTAGGTAAAGCAGATCTTTCGAGTTTATGTACATTTACTATTACATAGATTAGTATCCACATCAAAAAACGTTGGTTGTAAGATACTATGATACACTGTATATTCACTTAAAATTATCAGATAGCATGGTTTAAATTTTTTGTCTCCCAGTGCTTGAAGCTCAGGCTCATTTTCAAAGATGAATTGCACTTATGGCCTTTTTGGATTTCTTCAGAGACACTGATCTTGTTTTTGCTATTCTTATTCAGGAATAAGCAGTCCTTGCTCTGGAGCGACATGCAATTTTGTTTCCATTATACTGAATGATAATCTCATTGGTATGCAAACTGCATTTTTTTTGTAAGCAGAAGCCTCCTAATAAATAGTCCCCACTTCTTAAGCTTTTTGCATTCACTAAGAGTAATAGTTTGAACCAGTTTAATAATGAGGTGAAGGTGCCTGAATTCTTGATAGCTGCTGTTAAAATTGGCACATGTTTACCACTATATGATGAATGCATTTGGATAATGTGCAAATTTGCTAATGATGCTTTGTAAAAGTAGAATGTACAAACTATTCTAGTAACGTTTTATCTCCAAAACACTGAAATACAAATTCTCTATTTACAACAAGCAGCTTAGAATTAGTGCCAGGATTTTCCTTTTTGACACATATGCAATACTAAATACAAAACAGTTGTGTGCCTGTGAGTAATTGATGTTTCTGTGCCAGTAGGGTGAAAAAAATTTTTTCATAGTGACATGGAATTTCTTTGAAGTGTTTTCATTTAAATTTTAACTATGAATGAAAATTGTTATCTCTGAACTAGCACGGTCACCTATTAAATGTTTTACACATACATTTTATCTACTAAATAATATCAGCAGTGTTAATGTGTCACTCATGTATAAAACATGAGAAATAGTACAGCCTGTAATTGTTCAAAAATTGGATAAAGAAAATGGTAAGAATGCAACAAATAAAATAAATAAATAGAACTGCACATACACCTCAGAATAAAAGTAAAAGTATCTATCCATCCTAATAAGAAACAACTCTGGACATAAGGCTGTTCATTATAGGACACACACATACAATTACTTTATACTAGATCAATTCTGATTTACCAATGAAAGTAATATGCATGTCTCTGAATATCAGGTGAGACTGAAAGTACCTACAGAAGTCCCATGCAGGCACAGGCAGAACCTTTAAAATTTACACAATTAATGATCATGCTTGGATTCAAACTTGGGTTTTATAGCTTTGAAATAGCACCACTGTGACATAATATCAAACTACTCAATTATTATTCAGTATTCTTTATAAATACAACTGGTTAGTGTGCAGAAAAGTAGTAATTCTATATATAATTAACCATATTTACTTCAATTCAGTTTTTTTCTGAAAATCGGTGATCACTGAAGATAGATTGAAAGCATGTTCAAAAATCCATGACAGTACAACAACCTGAAGTATAAACACACATGCCATGTTAAAGACAACATATATAGAGCTGATTTAGTTTGATTAAAATAGGCAAATTATACTGTATTATAAAGTGCATTAATATAATTATTATAAAGTGCATAATAGATGTATGAGCAGTTGACAGCATATGGTTTTATAGGTTTGCTGTCCTTGATTTCAGTTGTATGTATTATCATTTTGTTTATTTAGTTTCTTTTGTGTAAAATATATTGTTGATTTGGTAAATACATATATGTTTGTTAATTATCTTCATGGAATTGTTTTGAATTAAGCTTTCTAGCTTCTTTTTGCTATTTAGCAATCTTCCCTTTACCTTTTTATTTTGAGCCCAAGGGGGTGAAGCCTCCTGAACATCAGCTACCTAGCTAATGGAACAACTTTTAGAGTCTCATTTAAGAATCCAGCAGGCCTCGAGCAGTCACCAAATAGGCTGTTGTGGCACTGCAATTTTTGTTTGTGTTTCAAAGCTCTCCTTTGAATTTTTCATAAGAATGTTTTGTTGACCTTTGTCCTTCTGGTTCAGATTTCCTGATTTCTGATATTTTTGCTTTTTCCTAGTATTGTTTTTTCGGGTTTGACTTGATTCTTTATTTAATTTTGGATTTTGTTATTTTGAAATGGCTTTACTGTTTGTCTTTGTTTTCCTTTTTTCCAGTTTTAGAATTTTTGTACTGTTTTGCATATAGTTACTTTAGATATTTCTTGCTTTCTTTGTTTTTTGACAATTTTTACTTAATAAAAACATAGTTAGTAAAGGTTACTAGTTATGTCCTTTTGTATGTGTGGAGTTTAAGGCCTAGGTCTATTTGAAGGATTCAGGCCTTTTTTGTAGTTGTAGACCCCAAATCATAACACTAAGGAAGAAAACAAAACTTGTCATCAGCACTACTAGATAAAATAAAGCGCTGATTCATCCATGACAGGATATACTAAACAAAATTACAGTCAAAGTCTCAGTTCTGATGCTCTAATGTAACTGGCTGTATGTATTGTTTGGTAGGACAAGAGAAAGTCACAAGGTTCAAGGGATTTACTGTATTTATTTGTTAGTGGTGGGGATTAAAAACAAGAATAATTGAATAATAGTTAAATACATAGCATTATTCAATGCAGACAAGTTATTTTACCTTTCAGTATATTAATAGAAGAAAACCAGTCTGTTAAGTTAAAATACAGAAACAAATCCCAAAACAAGAATTGCTTTTCCTAAATGATTATTTGCCTGCTTGAGTGGGAAATCACTTGCAATGTCAAAAGTTTAGATACTTTGTTGTGTGCCAAACCTTCATTTATAGTGGAGGTGACCTGGCAGCCTGTAAAGCACTCATTCACATTACATTTCCTGGCAACGAGCTGTGTCCTATACCACAAAATGGAACTACCCAGGAGGAAGTGCTGACAAAATTAAAACAACAAGATATAAAAATGAAAAACACATTTGAGAAAAATGCGGAGGCCAATATGTAAATTCTACTGAAATACTTACTCTACTATAATAAAAATAATTAACTTCTCAGCCCTCCTCCTCCTGAGCATTTTACAATACCATATATTCAATGTAGAACTAGAACTGTGGCTGAAATAGAAAAAAAAATAAAACTCCTAGTACCCCTTGTCATGCATGCCCAACAATAGGGGGTTATCCCCTCAGAGGTCCAAAGGCGTGCTGATAATGCATATTTTATGTCGAAATGAGGGTCGTTAATGTGGTATAAACTGACTGTATGCTCTGGTATGGTTTCATTAGCTATCAGTACTCATAAAGCAAGAAAAGGGAAACGCCAGTATGGAGAACTCGTGTGTACTGGCCCCATTCAAGCACTGATGTGGACAGTGTAAAAAGAAGGTTATTTGCTCTTGTTGTTGAATCCCAAGGTGACCAGTATCTCCAGTGTTACTTCCCAAAGGCAGGACTAGTAGCTTAGCAATGTAACTGTTGCACCAGATAGCTTGGGCGTATTCCTTAGATAGGTCATTTTCATGTGGCAAAAAACACAAATCATTTTATCAGGTCTGCCCATATTTTCATTAGTTATAAAGAATGACACCAATAAAACCAATTTAAGACAGATGTAGCTCTTAGTTACAAATTCAGGTAAGTGCAATGTAAAGTGATATACAAAAGCAGACAAAAAGAGGAGAAAAAAACATCAAAATTTCAGACTGAGCAGACTCAAAATAAGTTGGCACACAGTGTAAAAAGTCAGTGGGTAACTGATGTTATATACTAACTGAAATTGGAAAAAATCTAGTTCTAGAGGATCTGTTCAAGACATTTTTGAAATATGACAAGATCTAATTAATAACATTTTATAATAAGCATTTTATATTCACGAAAAGGACATTTTCCCCTCTTTGTTGTTTTAATAGATCTTCTTTGCTTTTACTGTTGCCTCTCATTGTACTCATTTTTTCTGTTGATAACCCTTCTTGATGAAATTCTTCAATAAGATTTGGACATAATACATCTTCTTTAATTGGGAACATAAAGTTAGGAAAACATTAAAATTTCTAAGTGCTGAGAGTATAGGATGTGTGTCTGACAAAAGCATTCACAAGACTGAGAGGTGAGAGAACCGTGGTCCTTGTTTGAAAATGGTTGATAGGAGGGCGTGACTTTTAAAAATATCATAGCAATATTCTCGTTTTTTCCAAAAAGTCTAGTCTCCTAAAAAGTCTTGTCGTCTCAAAAGATTTTTTTATATAATAGAGAGATATGTATGCCAAAGTAGCCAAAATCAAGAGTTCCCTGCTGCTCCTGCGCAGATCTGACATTTCAGTTATACTTACAACCTGATTTGAAAGAAAATCATGTGAATGCTTCACATTTGATGACGTTATTTCACTGATGTCACAAGCAGCTGCAACAAGTAAAACTTAAAGTAAAAAAATACCACAAACACAAAACGTACACATTCACACTCAAGTGCCTTCTGTTTCTGATAATCCAGAACTGAATATGTTAACATAATTCTTTAGGAAAACCTTTTCCTGTTTCCCTTTTGCTGGATTCCTTTACTGGTTAACTTGTATAGAAATATGAACACCACATTGCCAAAGTTGTCTTTCCAAGATAATACATACTATATATGGAGAGTATCAGCATTATACGTGCAAATGTCTTTTAAAACTGTTAGGCAGGTACCAATGAATTGTGTGTATTTAATTTACACAGACAGTGGTAACAATTTAAGTAGTTAGAAACACAACATAGCAGTGAATGTCTAACATACTTGCTCCATTGTATAGAAGCAGCAACCTTGCTAGACTTTTCATGAACAATCAAAGGTATGCAAACAAGATTGCATATATGGTTGGTAATAAACCAGTGATGAAATTAGTCAAGGCAGACTGACAAGATTTGTGCAGTGTTAAAGACAGACTGCTTGGGGGAGAGACTACAATAAACTGCTGTGAGAGAGTCATAGGGAGTTCACATTGAGTGCTATGAATCAGATTGGAGATGAAAGATTGACAATGTCCAAAAACTATTTTTTAAACTGGGCAGAGGTACACTGTAGCATTTAGATAAGCATATGCCAAGTCCTACATTTATTTTCTCCATAATACCCTGCATCAGGGTAAGCCTGGAAAGACAGTCCAGCATAATGGAGTGAACAATATTCAGACATACAATATATACATAATAAATACACAATTTTAATTTCCATTTTCTGTTTTATACATTTGATAAACCAGAATGAGAACAACTAAAGATTCCAGATTCACTACTAAACTACCCTATTTTGTCTGTATATATTTAGCAAATAATGTAAACATAGATCACCAAACTCTGACATTTGTGCATCAACTAACCTTTAGAAATATTGTTTCCAGCACTGCAGGGGTGGTTCAGATTTTCTAATTAGAACAAATTAGGTTAAAACCCTTTATGATGAAATACAGAGGACTTGCTCTCTCTGTGCCCTGAGGCTACAAAATTGCATCGGCAACATGCTGATTGTATAATGGAAAAACACATGAAATGACTAGAGGTTTTTGTTAAAGAAAAAAGGAAAGAAAACATAACCCCAATGCCTCCTCTGTTCCATTTAAGATAGTATTATATTTAATATGGTGTGTTAAAAAAAAAGAAAAGGAAAAAATTGTAAAAGGAAGATGCTTCTTGGTAAAAAAGAACCGCGTTACATGTTGGATGATGCCTTTCTTTTCTGTGCCCTAATTGAACACTGATGGATTTATATTAATTTCCTCCCAACACCTGCTTCCTTTCTTTCACTGAAAGAGCACTGGAGAATGATGTGTTTACTGAGTATTAATACTAATGGAAGGATCTGCACCTAGGCATCAAATCATGATCCTTTACAGTATGTGTCCTTGTGCATCAAGTGCTAAAGACAAAGTGTGTCTCCAGCTACTGCAGACAATCTTCCTATAAATCACAAAACTGTGCAGTTCTTAAAAATGATAAAATGAGGATGTTAGTAACAGTATAAAATGAGGATGTTAGTAACAGTAAAAATCTGCCAGAACAAAAAGAGACTACAGTCTGAAGACATGTAACTCAGTGCCACTATTATTCATTTTTTGCAAGTGATACTTTAAAAATAAATTCTGAGATAACCAATTGCAAGTTTCCTCACTGTATTGACAGCTGGTAATTTCTTAATTATTCTACAGATGCAATGAAATATGTGAAATAACATACCTGTATATAATTGCAATTAAAGATTTAAGACAAAACAAGAATAGTGGGTCTGTCACAGGAATGGTTTCCAGTTACAACAATGTATTCTTTCAATAGCCCAAAATTACAAAAGGAATGCTTCAATGGGCTTTAACAGGCCCTTTTTTTGATATTCCCCCAGCCTTGACCCCCTAAAAAAACAAGAATCCCCCCTCAAAAAAAAAAATCTTATAGGTAAAAAAATAGAAATCTT
Organism: Erpetoichthys calabaricus; assembly: GCF_900747795.2. Lineage (NCBI taxonomy): Eukaryota > Metazoa > Chordata > Cladistia > Polypteriformes > Polypteridae > Erpetoichthys > Erpetoichthys calabaricus. The sequence goes on from NC_041396.2 coordinate 67,582,729, forward strand.
GCGAACGGTAATTCACAGAGAGACCCCCTTCCAGGTAGGTTGGGTGTGCAATGTGTGTCGAAAATGGGACAAATACAACACACAATACAGTGTGCAATTAATCCTCCTCCCAGAGCTAGATGGCCAGTCTATAGCTGTCACCTCAGAAATACAATAAAATAGCAAAAACTACTTTGTTCTTGTACAGCACTTCTCACCAGGTGGAGACGCAGAGCGTCGCAACAGCTCTCAGGGCAAAATGCAAGAAAAGATTATACCACCCATTAAATACAAAACTATTACATATAAGGATAACAACTTGTAAAAATACATCAAAAACAATGTAGAAATTAATTAATAAAACTAATAAACAATAAAATCTGCCCATCAGGTAATTGCAGAATCACTGCCAAATTTTAATAAAGGAGTCAGAGACAAGCCAGACACAGTCAGAGTCTTGGTGACCTCAGCCAATAAGCCGCTTCCCCACTACTGGCCATTCTACAGCTGAGGCAGTACTGGGACGGCCAGTATGATGAAAGGACCCTTCTACCCTATAATTCCAGCGCATACAACATGTTGTATTGTCATGGGGTCAGTCAACCAATATATAGCAAAGGAACTTAGAAACACAGAGCACAGTAGTGTAAAGGTAAGAAGGGGCACTATACTGCCATTATTTGCAGTACAGACTGTGCTCGTTGCCAGGGTGCCAATGGTAGCATGTCAGTATGCCTTATATTTGTGGCAAGAAGGAGTAAAGAGACACTAGCGACATATATGAATTACTTAAAAAAATAAATATGGATGTACTTCTAGTATAACACCTCCCTCCTTCTCCAATGTAATCCAGTGTTAAAGATTAATAGTTGTCTATGAGATGTATATTTGACCATTCAAACCCAGTGAATAACAGCTGAGTTTCCTATTACTGTTTAAAAACAGAAATGGTCAGTTTCTCATAAATTCAACTGGTACATCTTTACTGTGGCACACAGATGAATTTCTTTGATTTCTATATAGACCGTCAACAGGTCTGGCATGTACTATTAATAAAATCATTTAAATGTTAGATTAATTTAGAGTTTCACATGGATATTTTATGCTATTCCTATGGATATAGGAAACCTCTGCAGACACAGGTAAAATATAGCTTGCACAGTATTAGGGGATAAATAAACAGTATTTGTTCTCAGTCTGGCTGGTGGGATGGCTCATACACACAAAAAAAAAACATTTCCAAGTCTCATGTTACATCTCTCTTGAACCTGGCCTCTTTTTCACTCACCTGTTGCATCTATTCCCCTGACTTACTCCTTGTTCCGATTCCCTGAACACAGCCCCACTCTATGTAGCATTTGTGCTTTCTTCCTACATATACCTGAGTTTTCTCCAGGTACTCCACTTTTCTTTCAAATTGTAAACATATGAGTGTTAGCTTCACTGGAGATTACAAGTTAGCCCTGTAATGAGTGGAAGTGGGTAATGTGCAGGGTTAGTACTAATTAATTGATTTTGCTGGGGTAAATTAAACTCTAACTAACTACCTGGCATTTCCTCCAAACACTTCCCTTATTACACCTGGTACCACCTCTATTCCTCCTGCCCGTTCAACACTTGCCAACAAATATTTTCTTGACACAAAGCTCAACGGACTTATTACCAGAAGTGCCTCTTAAACCGCAGCTCATGACCACTTTCAGGGTCACTTATTTTACTCTTGCAGCTACTTCTGGGTCAGGAACTGGTCTCCATTTGGACCAGAGGCAACCTTATAAAGCTCCTCACAGTGGGCCACTTTGTTACTGCAAGAATGCCATAAAGTACCAGTGTATCATGCTAGGCCCCCAAACTATTCTTTTTATCTCCCCAAGCCACTATTCTGTTTATTGGATGATGCCCATGGTCATTCTTTACACATGCTTCCTGGGCTTTGTCCCACCTATTTAATGTCATATTTTATTCAGAATTTCTGCTCATGACCCCTCTTCTTTAAGGTATTTCCTTTTTAATCTATCCAGATCTGAACTTAATAAGGGCTCTGCCCCTTCATCTTTATGTTATATATATCCCTTTAATTTAGAATGTAACTGGGGCATTGTTCTTACATCCTTAATTCAGATGTTTCCTGTTCCTAATTTTACACATGTTCAGGTGAGATTTGATTACATTAATTATAGTATAATCAAGTAATGAACGACATTAACAAAATAAAAAGGGAGACAGCACTATTCGGCATTTCTCAATTAATGTGTTGGTATTTTATAGCCACAGTGTACCTGCAATTCCTATATTCCCCTAGTTTTTCCTTATTAATTTTGGATAATAATTTCTTTATTTCCATTTCTAGTTAATTGTTACTGGATTCATGGTCTGAGGAAGAAATCATTATCATTGAATATTGGACATGTTTCAGAATTGTTTTTGTTCATTTTGAGAATCTTTTTTTTTAATTGAGGAATCAATTTGTTACTGAATTTGGATTCCTTATTCTCAAACTTGTGATTACCATTTATAGTGGGTTTTGGAAGTCTGTTTTTGATCTCAATTATCTACATTTTATGAGGGTATAATTCTTTATTTTTGTTTATGAAGAATGAAAATATCCTTGGTCTATAACTCTTGAAGGAATAATTATTGGTAATTTAATTAGGGTATTAATGTTATACTTTTTAATGTTTCATATTTTGCACTCATGTTTCTTAATGGCCATAATTTATGAAGCATAATTGTGCTTTATGCTTAATGAATGTCTATCTGCTAGTCACTTTTGTTTTGAATGAGCAAAAATTTACCAAATTAAATTATATATTGTAATAAAAATATTTCCCAAAGTATATTGTATATTTTACCAAAAGATTCAAATATTGATTATGAAGTGTACAGAAAAGAAAAGGTTGAAATGTTTATTGAAATTCACACAGAAATGAAGAGAAAAATCGATAATACATAAAAAAATAATTTCTTGTTTTAGATGTTTCTGTTACGGCAGTGAGGCATAATGGTTAAGGCGTTGGACTCTGAGACTGTGAGTTTGAAATCCCACTACTGACATTGTGCTTCCATGAGCAAATCATTTCACCTGTCTGTGCTCCAATTGGAAAAACAAAAAGAAATGTAACCAATTGGATCACGAATGTTGTAAGTTGCCTTGGATAAAGGAATCAGCCAAATAAATAAATGCAAATGTTTAAAGCTTACACATCCTAGTTACATTTCTTCAAGTTACTGTATGGGTTTCTATATATGCGTAATATACTGTAAGCTAATACATAATGGACATTAGTATGTAATATCAGATATCCCTCTATATCTTTCCTTTTGCAAGGAAATCATTTAATCTAACATACCATTTTTCTATCTATCTGAGATCATTCTTTGTTACATGAGAAGTACAGCAGAGTATTAAGAATGCTCCCTTAACATGTTAGTTTATAGGGAATAAAACAAAATATTCCATTATCTATGTAGCTTTGTAAAACTAACATTCTAATTTAGCTAAGCAAATACTTAACTTGAATTTCATATTAACATTAACTTACTAAGACTGGCTTTTAGATATATTGTGTAGTTAGTAAACTATTGTTTGCTGTATACTCTTTAGATATTTTTTTTTGTATTCTGTGTGAGCAGAAATATGGAGTCCAAAATGACTCATAAATCCTAATACTGTACAGCACAGTTGTATAGGTTAACGAAAAAAGTTCCCATCTAAGTAACAAAGAAGAAAGGGCCACAACCTCAAAGTCCATGTTGCAAAGATGGTAGAAACCTAGGCTACAGGACTGTCGGACATATTTGTATAACCAACATGCCCCTTGCCAAATATTGATTCAATGAATGTAGTTATATTTTGTTTACATGAATTAAAATCCCTTTAGAGAAGTGTGTAGACTTTTGTGTTTACTTCATAGAGTCAAGTTCCAAATAATCAGTAGTAATTATGCTTACATTTTATTATAACACAAAAATATTTGAAATTCCAAGAGAATAAGTAATAAACATTTATAGTAACAGTTGTTATAGTGCAATGGGTTAAACACTGAAAATGCCCAGCAATGGAGTTACTTTAAAAGGAGTACACACTCCACTCCATGGAGCATCCTTCTTCTAAAGTGTGACCTAAAAAAGAAACTTTAAAAGTACATGAGAGGTTGTGGGGAACCGGCAAGAAGGCAGCATGCCTCCTCCAGGCTGACAGAGGGCAGTGGAAGTAGGTATTTATGAGAGTAGACGATCAAGAATGCAGGGACACCTGGGATGAGTTAGAGTATAGCCTGTAATGAGCTGGCTGTAAGACTTCTAGGAGAACTTCCATTATGAGAAATGACTGCAGAGTTTGCCTCGCAAGTGATCCCTTCCTGGTGTTTAAAGCCAACTCTCTACCAAAGTTTCAGTGAATTTGAATTTGTGAAAGTGATATGAAAAATATTGTTATTATGTGCTGATTTAATTTCCATTTAAAATTAACTATTTTAAAATATGCTTTGTCAAAATAATGTTTGCACTGCTTCATGGTCATTCATGGTCATTTTGATTATGCATTATATAATAAGTAGGCATGATGAGAGTAATACAAAGTCTTAAATATTTCCTAATTAAGCCTTTCTTTATAAATTGTGTATTCATTGGATGCAGCAGATATAATTTCAATTTATGCAAATCATTTTAATAATCTTTGCTGTTAAAAGAGACTTCCGTAATTTAATTTTGTGGCAACTCTACAAGGACAGGGCGGGCACAGTTGCACATGGTGCTGTTGTGCAAGTAAGTAGCTAAGTAGTAAAATTACTATAGAAATCTTAGCTTAGTTGTCATATTCACATTATTCGTATTTTCCATGATATGCAAAATGCAGTTTCTTATCTAGAAAATATTTATTTTTGGAGTAGGTGAAATGTACTTTATGCCTGCGACCATTACCCTGACTTCATGTTTCTTGGGCAGGCACTTCAACTGTGCAGTGTTCTCAGCATACTTTTCCTTATATGTGCACATGTGCAGCCTGAAGTGTTCAGTTCAACCTTGGGGCTTGGAGGCTAGAGAGGTTTCAAGTGACCTATTGGTTGATTTTTTGTGATACACTTTACAGTGTATGTACATCTTGTGCAACTTGGACATCTTACTGTTTTGGAGTAGTCATCATCATCTTTTTTTCCCATCTATATGTAAAGCGACCTCAAGTTTGTGAAAGGCACTCTATAAATGCAACTTATTATTATTATTTTATCATCATCATTGTGAATCACTTACATATGTACCATAAGGCTTTGCACTTTGCTGACTGAACGAAAACTGAAAAGTTATGAATTTTCATTCATGTTTCTGCTTTCTGTGTTGAGTATAATAATAATAATAGTTAATTAAATTTATATAGTGCTTTTCTACCCTACTCACAATGCTTTAAATAAACAGAGGGAAATCACTTCAACCACTATTGTGTAGCAAGTGTAGCTTTTCCCAGATGTTTTCCCATCCAAGTCCTGGCCAGATCCAAACATGCACAGCTTCATGTGGATTACCTATACTGAAGTGCAGGTGGTATGAGATGTTGATTTTAAGAAAGCTTTTGATGGATTTTTATTTTATGTGTTTTTGTAGCATTTTACAGCTGACATTTTATCATCACTGGTGAATTTTGAAACACTGTCTCTCTCTTGCTCCCTCTCATGACATTTACTTGAGGCCATCACCTTCCTCTGCCACATTCCAACACCACTGCCACTACCCTGATCTTTCACAACTCCAGTTCGAATGACCTTTTATCTTTCACGTTCTCTGCTTGTTCATTCATGCTGCAAGCTCTGCCTCGCATTGATCATTTCTGGTCAGAGGCAACACCATCTGCACTCACTTTCCTCAACCCTGGGAGCTGATCCAAGCCAGAATCCTTCCTGAATATCTCTGAAGCTATGTACTCAGGCCAATGGAAAAAAGCAGAAGAATGGTCTCATAAGTTCTGTTATTTAAGTGTCTCTCTTTCTCTCTCTATCTCACACATGTGCACACGCACATATACACACCCCTTTCAAGGCTTTCAGGATGGCTCCAATCTTTATGATGGCATCTCTCTCTTCAAGGTCCAAGTAGCTCCAACAAAACTTTAAGCCCAAAAACACCATTGATTTCATTATAAGTCAAAGCAAGTGGAAGTTGAAGTCAAAGCAATATAGATTTTTCGAAATGAGTAAAGTAAATGTAAGTTTCTATAAATGACATTACATATAACCACTTATAAAATATAAATTTAAATCATTGTCTTTTTGCAATGAATGATCTTTTCATTACCATATTTTTAAAGATTACATTAACTTTGTTTATGAAAGATTGTTTTAAGTGCCACTGTTTTGCTTTTGAAAGCAAAGACAGTTAAAAAAATGTAGCCAATTCAGTTCCTAGGTGCCTTTACTGGTTGTGTAAGGATTCATTTAAATATCACAGAAAAAAAAACAATTTTAGCAGTAAATGAACTATAAACTCTAAAGTAACTTTCTTTGAAGCTATCCAAGTTTGAAACGCGTCAGACAGGGATTTGAAAAGAACATATTTGATCCCACCCCCACCCAACCAGCTGTCGCTTGGTGTTCAACATATTGCTACCAGAATATTGGCAAGTTGTTTGTGTCTTTCTTTTATTTATTCCCTTACTGTGCTTCTTATGCCTGGCTAGAGTGATGGACTATAATTTTGTTGCCTGAGACTATAGAAATTATTATTAATAAATGCATATAAAACACTCAACCTTGGCAAATCAAGAGAAAATACTTTTTTTTGTAAAAATAAATATTACCATTTAAAAATAAAAATGAATATGCAGTTTCTCTAATGTATGTTACACACACAAATAAAAGCCACATTTAAAAGCTGGCAAAGATTTGATACTAGTCATCAAGGGAACACAAGAAGGTGCAAACAAACTGGAGAAAGCAACCTTAGAAATCAGTGTGGATAGTTAGTTGTTGCTTAGGGACCTTAATGTTTTAGCAAGGACCTCAACACACCAGGTTCCAGCAGGTCCATAATAAACTGACATTGCACCAGCTAAATGGATGGCACCAGAGTTTCCTTGTGTTTGATGGGCAGCACAAGAACAATGGTATGAGCCATGCCACCAAGGAGTGTGCTCCTGGAAGTGTTTGTGTACTGAGCATTTAGTTAGGATTTAGATGGGAGAACAGAACAGTAGTGCAGTGGTAGTTTTCAAAGCTCTGGGTTCAAATCTTAGATTTTCAAATCTTAGATAGATAGATAGATAGATAGATAGATAGATAGATAGATAGATAGATAGATAGATAGATAGATAGATAGATACAAAAAACAATATTAAATTAAAGATTGATAACAATGCAAGTAAAAACAGACAATAATGTTAATGTTTACGCCCCCCCACCCCCCCACCCCCCGGGTGGAATTGAAGAATCGCATAGTTTGGGGGAGGAACGATCTTCAGTGGAGTGGACAGTGACAGCAGTCTTTCGCTGAAGCTGCTCTTCTGTCTGGAGATGACACTATTTAGTGGATGCAGTGGATTCTCCATAATTGATAGGAGCCTGCTGAGCGCCCGTCGCTCTGCCACAGATGTCAAGCTGTCCAGCTCCATGCCAACAATAGAGCCTGCCTTCCTCACCAGTTTGTCCAGGCGTGAGGCGTCCTTCTTTTTAATGCTTCCTCCACAGCACTCCAACGCGTAGAAGAGGGCTCTCGCCACAACCGTCTGATAGAACATCTGCAGCATCTTATTGCAGATGTTGAAGGATATGCCTTTCCTCCCACATCCAATAGATTTTTGTCTTAACTACACATTTTAAATTGGCCTGCTATATGCATATGTGTATAAACTGAGATCCATGCCTAATTTTAATCCTGTGTTACACATGTGCGCATAGGAGGCAGCTAAAGGGCTCAAATGAGGGTAATTCCACACCAGACTAGGGGTTGGCGGAATGCACTGACCCTTTCTCTCTTTCCTCTGTAGACCAGTTACGAGAAATTCTGCTTGGCCCAGGTGACATCACTTCCAGTTCCGGCCCCAATGACATCACTTCCGGCCCCGGCCCCGATGACCTCATTTCCTGGTCTGACTATGCTGACCTCACTTCTTATGCCTAAATTAATAAAATCACCGTTATGTTCAATCCAGTCAGTTCTGTTTTGGACTCGAATCTGTAAACAACTCACATTTAATGGTCTACTTTGCAGCCTGAGTATACGGATGGCTGCCCCAAACTTTTTCTGTGGCATTTGTCTGTTTGTTTGACACCTGCCACAATAGGTGGACTGATATTTTAACAAGTATAGGTTTTCAGGGTAAATATAAAATTTTATCAATCAATTTTATCAAGAAGTAAGCATTTTTTTCTGAGGTATGGATGTGTATGGTATGATTTAAGGAATGGTTTAAGGTATGGTCCAAAAATACATTTCTTTATTCATGAAATGCAGACAAACAATATACATTGGGCATAATACAAATACAAAGTACAAATAAATTATATGCCACCAGAGGCCAATATTCCTTTTGCATAAAACCCCAGTTCCATAACAATAAATCAGTAAGGGAATGATAATGTGTCATTAGAGAATAGGAAGCAATGGGCAGTATGCTTAGAGCTGGTAGATTGCACAGTGGGGTCCACCCTTTGAAGGTATAGGAGGTTTAGTTTAGTTAGAGCCAGATGGATAATTTTCCTGGTATGTACTGCAGGAACACCAAGTGCTAAAGCAGCGCATCCTGCTCAGAGAAAGAGGTAATTCGTGTGTGGGTATAAAATGGCAGAATTTTGGAGGAAATAAATAATGGCTCTTTGGTAAGAAGGATTGTGACACGAACAGGAAATGCAGTAATGTCTCAAAGTCTAGGAACTATTTTTAAAGCTACTGTTTATTTGCTCTAGAAAACACCATTAGAATAAATTCAAGTAAATATTGATTAAACAATAAATTATTAGTAAGTTTTTCAAAAACACAAATACTTGTTCTCTTCTGAAATAGACAGAACACAGGTTTCATTCCAAAACCTCTTCTCAAGGCACCCCAGTTATTTAATATATTTGTTCCATCAATGGCATTCCTGATTAAAATTAATGACCTAGTAATAAGCTTTAATTTAATGAATAAAAAGTTGAATTGAATGGTAATCCCAAATACCACTGTACCCTAAGGACAGGTTTAGAAATGACTAGTCTAATAAACCTTGACAGACAAAAGTTGATAGTTTGTATCAATAAGGCTATAGTCAGAGAGGAACAGCACACCAAAATGGATTTTCAAGATGTGGTGTTCAAGCTGTCATAAAGATATTTGAAGAGACTGATCAAGTAGAAGACAGAATCTGAAGAACATTACTTAAAGATAACACCGTTGAGGGACAGGTGGAAATTCAGTGAAGAACTTGCTCAGCATGTGGCAGATTCATCTGACAACAAAGTGTACAACTTTGATATTTCAAAGAAATCATAAAAGAAATAGTCTTTTAAGGCATGATGCAGCTGAGAAACAATTATTGTGGACAGGTGACCAAAGAGATTACAGTATGCAAAAGGCTATCAGATATGGAGGAACAGCCATTGTCTGAAGGTTGTATGAAGGAATTAGTCTAAATTTCAAATTGTTGGTTAACAAAGACGCAAGTGTGTCAATGACACATTTTAGGACATTAAGAATCTGAGCGCTTTGTAGCCAATACAATGCGCATAGGCTATAAAATGTAAAGAAAACGAAAAAGGTCTAGTTAGTCATGCATACATTAAATATATGTAATATTAATCATTTTATTGTTTTCTACCATAAATATACACATATTTATTATAAGAAGTTACATTTTGTAAAAAAAGGTGCAGTTCACTAAAGCCAACTTCACACACATGATTTACTTGTACAGTGATTGTTTAATGTTGCAATGTCTCGCAACTTTTTGCATCTTATTTAGTTCAATAAACTTAGAATATATTAATGGGCCCAAAAAGTATTTGCAGATTTTCGCATTTGTGGGGTTCCTGTGTCCCATAACCCTGTAAATTGCAAGGGATTAATGTATTTTTAATTACTTAGAAAGTGCAGATTTTTGATTATCCATGGGAAACCAACCTTAACTTTTTGAAAATGCTTTAGTCATTTTTTCTGTGTGTTTGGAGAAACTGTAATGTGTCATGGTGTACTCTGCTAATGTCTGCTTTCTAGCATTGCACAGTCCAAACACTGGCTCCCAGTTAAGCTTAGGACGATTTCAAAATCCTCCTTTTAAATTATAAAGACTTAAATGGCCAAGGCCCTGCCCTCTTATCTGAACTTATCATTACTTACAAAGCAGAGTCCATAATGATATTGCAAGATGTCGGCCTATTTAAGATTCTAAAGATTAATAAAATAACAGTGGGAGATTGAGCTTTTAGTTACAGGGCCCCAAAATTCTGGAATGATATGCCGACAATTTGAGAGATGCTCCTTCAATTTAAGCTTTTAAATCCGAGCCAAGACTCACTATATTTGTTTAGCATACCCCGACTAGAGCTGCTGAATAGTTGCATTTCTCCTTATTAGTTATTTGTACAGAAATATAAATATCACAATAAGTTTAAACTGTTACTAACCCTTCTCTATTCAGTTCCTCTTTTTAGTACCTGCATGTGGCACTTTGAGCCACTGCTCTACTGCCAGGCTGCTCTCCTGCATATGGAAAGGTATTCTTGGATAAAGAAGCATTGGAATCATTGGATGGAAAGATTCTCTCATTAGACTGGATGACCAGCACAAACTCCATTATAGAAAACCCAGGAGCAGGTGGTAAGCCAGTTGACCAATGTCTCCAGGACTTTTAAGTTTGTTTTTTACTTTTACTTTACATTTTTAATCTCAACCATTGTCAACTGCCAATAGTTAATCAATTAATTATTGGACAGATATTGTTGGTTTCCATTTATGTTTAATCAGTTCTATCTTGGTCTGTGTATTTTAACAAATTTGCATTTATGTGTGTACCAGTTATGTATTCAGGTATTAATATAATCTACACATGCATTTTAATTAACAATTGTTAACAGCGCTCTGCAATCGGTAATGGGGATGAAAACTGTGTATGGGAATGGAGGGGAGATTGTCTATTAAATAAGGCAATTTGCAAAAAAAAGTTATCTTAGTTCAGTAGCTGTTTTTCTGACACTTTTGTAAAAAGCACATTTGAGCTGCAAAAATCAAAACTTTCATGGAGCTTTCTGTATCTTGCTGCTATGGAAATTTTTATGGAGGTCTCTCTCTAGCATTGTTTTTTATTAAAAGTATATATAAAAGAAGATATCTGGGATTAGTCATCTGGGACTGAATGAATAATATATGAGCCCATCCAATTTGTATAATTCTTTATATTTTTTGTACTTATTGCAATTGTTTTGATGCAAATAAGTATCATTTTTAAGTGAAAGCTTAAAGTCAGTATCTCTTATTTCATACAAGTGGCCGAGAAGCTTGATTGTCCATTCCGTGTCTAACTGCAGTCCCTTAAGAGGACACTCTTGTGAAACTGTGTACTGTTGGTAAACTGTATTGAAGTAAACATATGGAAATATAGACGGCACCAGTGAGTAAACAGAATACCATAGTGCTCTGTAGAGAGGAATGAATGGGGTACAATATGGACAGTGGGACAGGTTAGAGGTTATGGATAACAGTTGCATAGCTGGTTATGGCATTTCTTCTTTTCTTCTCTTTAAGAAAATAGCCTAACAAGTTAGTAATTTTCTTTTCTGTTAGGTGCATGTCACAGGTGATCTGATAACACGTTAAACATAGAGTGATACCTGTCTGCAGCCTTCTATGAAGCATGATGGCAGCTCTGTCATCATCTGAATGAGGATTTTAGCCATTGGTGTTGGAAATCTGGTCAAAAGCAATTGAATGATAATTGCTGAAAAAAATATAAGCAATTTTTATTCATCATGTTGAAACTTTTAAAAAAGCTTTCAGCCTGATAATTAGCTGAAAAAGAATTAAGACCTCCCTTCAACAGAAATATGCAGATGGAACACTAAGAATATTAGAGCTGCAACCTCTATATAACTGAATCTTTGCTGAATCACTTACACAGTGAAAAAAAACAGCCAAAGTTAAAGGGAGAGTTATGGCAAATCCTGCAAGAAGCTAGGAAGAATTTACCGCAAGACTAACTGGAAAAAAAAACCTTGCAACGTGCCAATGCAAATTGTTTCATTTTTGCAGTCTGACGCCAAACTAAATGCTGATTTGTTGTAAAAACACAAGACATTTTTGTTAGTTTTAATTGTATCAATGTTTATTTATATTTATTTTAATATTATATAATGTTTGCACTACAAAGATCACTCGTATCACTCGTATAATTTTCTAGGGTGGCCTAAAACCTTTGCACAGTAGTCTACAAGTAGTCTGTACTCGTGCCGATATTTAAGAATAAGGGGGATGTGCAGGACTGCAGCAACTACAGGGGAATAAAATTGATGAGCCACAGCATGAAGTTATGGGAAAGAGTAGGGGAAGCTAGGTTAAGAAGTGAGGTGATGATTAGTGAGCAGCAGTATGGTTTCATGCCAAGAAAGACCACCATAGATGCAATGTTTGCTCTGAGGATGTTGATGGAGAAGTTTAGAGAAGGCCAGAAGGAGTTGCATTCGTCTTTGTGGACCTGGAGAAAGCATATGACAGGGTGCCTCAAGAGGAGCTGTGGTATTGTATGAGGAAGTCGGGAGTAGCAGAGAAGTACGTAAGAGTTGTACAGGATATGTACGAGGGAAGTGTGACAGTGGTGAGGTCTGCAGTAGGAGTGATGGATGCATTCACGTGGAGGTGGGATTACATCAGGGATCGGCTCTGAGCCCTTTCTTATTTGCAATGGTGATGGACAGGTTGACAGACGAGATTAGACAGGAGCCCTCATGGACTATGATGTTTTCTGATGCCATTGTGATCTGTAGCGATAGTAGTGAGCAGGTTGAGGAGACCCTGGAGAGGTGGAGATATGCTCTAGAGAGGAGAGGAATGAAGGTCAGTAGGAACAAGACAGAATACATGTGTATAAATGAGAGGGGCGTCAGTGGAATGGTGAGGATGCAGGGAGTAGAGTTGGTGAAGGTGGATGAGTTTAAATATTTGGGATCAACAGTACAGAGTAACAGGGATTGTGGAAGAGAGGTGAAAAAGAGAGTGCAGGCAGGGTGGAATGGGTGGAGAAGAGTGTCAGGAGTAATTTGTGACAGACTGGTATCAGCAAGAGTGAAAGGGAAGGTCTACAGGATGGTAGTGAGACCAGCTATGTTATATGGGTTGGAGACGGTGGCACTGACAAGAAAGCAGGAGACAGAGCTGGAGGTGGCAGAGTTAAAGATGTTAAGATTTGCACTGGGTGTGACGAGGATGGATAGGATTAGAAATGAGTACATTAGAGAGTCAGCTCAAGTTGGACAGTTGGGAGACAAAGTCAGAGAGGCGAGATTGCGTTGGTTTGGACATGTGCAGAGGAGAGATGCTGGGTATATTAGGAGAAGAATGCTAAGGATAGAGCTGCCAGGGAAGAGGAAAAGAGGAAGGCCTAAGTGAAGGTTTATGAATGTGATGAGAGAGGACATGCAGGTGATGGGTGTAACAGAGCAAGATGCAGAGGACAGAAAGATATGGAAGAAGATGATCCGCTGTGACAACCCCTAACGGGAGCAGCCAAAAGAAGAAGAAGTAGTCTACAACCAGAAGAATGAATAAAAGCAGGGAAGGTAAAAAGAAGTTGGGAGGATGAGGGGGAGATGCCAGCTGCCCTTAAGAAAGAAAAAGATCCCACTCCTACATGGATTGCCCCAAAATGTGTTATATTATGTGTTTTATGCTCAGTGTTGGCATTCCCAGAGATTTGGAAGATTTGGCTTTAATTTTTATAAATGTGTTGTCTCAGGGTCGGTCAGATTCAGGGATGGGAAAGACCTTCTTTAATGACTTTCAATTACTAAAGTATTACCTACACAATGTTTCATCTTAGATCTAAAGATTTAACACATCTGTTTGGTCACTGAAGGACAAACAGTAAGAAAAAGTTTTGTTTACAGTTTTGTGTAATAATATTTATGCATGTCCGTATGTGCTCTAAACTGAGCGTAGCAGTCACAACACAGTCTGTTTCTTTGCCTCAGGTCATTGTTGCAGAATACAACAACAAAAAAAGGAAAAATAAACATGATATACATGTTGTATTTTGCTTGTGTCCCGAACAGCTGATGGAACTGATCAAGGCCAAAATATACTGAAGGAGCTGTTCAGAGTTTTATTTTAGTTATGTGGCTAAGTTATGGAAATGAATGGGAGCCACAACACAGAGACACACATAAGATATGTAACACTGGGACAATAACAAAAACACCAGTTTCTCTGTATGGCTCTTGTTTTACATGGATGAGTACTGTATATCTCTGTAGTATTAGAGGACCTGCTCATTTCCCTCTTTCACCATTTCTCCTTTTGTGGTATCACATAACCAAAACAAGCTGTCAAATCAAATGTTGTAAGGTCTCAACAAGCTGCTGCCTCTTGCTAGAAATAGATCTCACTACAAAAGTGATCACACATATAAAGAGTCGGATGTTTTGGTGAAAGGATTAGTCTGTTTTGAAATGGTTGTTTCCAGCAGGACCTTTGCATCTATTGCTCTATGGGCCATGCATGTCCCTGGAAGCCTTAAATTCTAACCTTTCGTTCTTGTTCTGAATTTGATTTTCCACTACAGGTTTACAATGAGGTCATTTACTAGCAGCAATGAGGTAATGAAATGATATGCGAGTTTATCAAAGGGCACGCTTGTAATCACGCCCACACTCACTCATGCCAGTAGAGTGTTACAAATTAGTCTTATAGCATATCATTGAATAATGGAAGCAGACAGGGATACCTGGAGGAAACTGAAGAAAAAATGGAAACAGAATACAATCCTCACCCAAATGGCAGAACAATCTGACATTGCATTCTCTTATTAAGAATTATAAATTAATTGCAAATATTTTAAATGGAAATTTTGGAATTTCACGTTCCACTGTTGAACAGTAACCCAAAAAGTATCCTAACCATCCCAGTGTAATAATAATAAAGTGAAAGTGGGCAGCATCTTGCCCAGTCTTTTAAAAAAGAGTGGTTACCATGACTGCGATTAAAAGCAAAAATAATGATTCTGTAAATAGAAAGGATGCTACACTATATACATTTCTTGCTTTGCCAAAAGCTTGCTTAAAAGTAGAGTTAATGTACTCTACTTCATAGAACTGAAATTTTAAAGCTGAATTAAAACATTATCTAGGCTTGTATTACAGGCACAGATGTCACTAGATAAAAGCAATAGGACTCAGATATGAGGACCAGAATTGCTATACACCTATTGGAATAATGTCACTAACAGCCATCTGGCGAATGGAACACTTTTTTCTCCTAGATGGTTAATTTTGTGGTTTCTATAAGGTAGTGTGCAGGGCACACAGCCTGAACTAGGTGATGGCTTATTAACTGCCCCTTAAAATTGTTTATACTCATCTGTAACATCTCAATTAATTCACATTTTGTATAGAGTAATACCATTAACAATATTCCCTTTAATAAGGGGCCCAGTAAATGATTAAAATATAGTATAACACTGAAGAAAATCATGAGTACGAAAAAAATTCAAAATGTATGAAATAAGAACAAGAATGCAGCAATGACTGTGGCATGAAAGGAATGAAGAATACAGAATAATGTACTGTGGAAATGAAAACAAAAAATTCTGAAATTAGAGATGGAACAATGTAGTAGAGTCTGAAAAAGTTAATAGTTTTAATGCTGCAAGAACAATTCCACGATGCAAGGAAGTGGCCTCGATTTATTGTGAAGTGATGGTGCGTCACAAAGAGACTGAGTTGGGAAATTGCATTGAATCGTTAAGAGTCATAAAAGTAAAAGATCTTCACAAAAAACTGTAAAAGTGAAAGTTTGGGACTGTGAGGAGATTGTCTTTCTTTTCTCATTGCAGTAAATGAAACAAATAAGTATTATGGGATGCTTGTGTTGACAGCTTTATAAGATGATAGCTGACTTTTATAGTTGTTCTTCATATGTCAGGAAGCCAACGTGGCTGAGCCATCTGAGGTGTAATATGATCACTGTATCTCTTATTTCTTATTAAGAACACATACGTATTGCCAAGTGTCAGATATTTTACAATTTTATGCTGTGCTAGCACTCCAAGCGCACAAACACACTTGCAGCTAATCTAAAAAATATGTTGTAGAAACTCACTGTCAGTTATTGTACTTCCTTATACAAAGTTAAACAAGAGAGAAAATACATCTAAGAAAGACAATGGCACTGTTATAATACATTTCATTTTTCATTACATTGGCAGATGCTACACTGGCCAAAGTAATAAAGTTTTTTTTTATATGATGAGAATTGTATCTATAATGTTATCAAGAAATCTTTGTGTTTGAGTGAAAAACACATATTATTCATAATTATGCCTAACAGTTTTCTTCCGTGTTATGACTATGTCCTACTGTTTTTGTTTAATATTAACACACCATTTCAAATGTTATTTCAGATTTTTTAAATGAAATGGCATTTTGGCAGGAATCAGGCTACATTAAAATGGTTGGGGTTATTTGCTGTATTTTGCTGGAGGCACATTCTTTTTGAAAAACAGGTCCAGATATTGGGGCTATTTGGTGTTTTCAACCATTTTAGTGCAGAATTGTTTTGTACAAGGGTACTCAAAGAGATTTCAGTGCTGATTCCCAGTGTCTGTGCTAGTTATTGATTGCCAAACCCAATGTACCAAATCCAACATTTAAAGATTTCCCGTAAGTACACCTTGCACCAGACTCCTCAGGTCAGAAGTCAGCTGTTGACTACTATGATTTTAATGTTTTGGATTATACAGAATTCATTTTACAGTACTTTTTAAATGTTTTTTTTTTCCCTGATGTTTTGTTATGAAAGTTATTGTTGATGGTATCACTGTGTTACCGTTGTGTGTTTTGTTTTGAGTCAAAGTGGCTACCATTTTGTGATTCTATTTAGCAATTATTGGTATTTTGTTGTAACAACTGTGTAGCATTAGATAGATAGATAGATAGATAGATAGATAGATAGATAGATAGATAGATAGATAGATAGATAGATAGATAGATAGATAGATAGATAGATAGATAGATACTTTACTAATCCCAAGGGGAAATTCACAAATTCACATTACCACCACATATCTACAGTGTGCAACCTATTTAAGAGAGGCCATGGGTGTCATTCCTCATCCAAGTTTTTGGAATTTCTGAATGAACTAAAGCTCTGTGATCATCTAGTTATATAGGGAAAAGATTATAATGCAGATAGAAACTTTTGGCTTTGTTGCTTAACTTTCATCTTTTCGTGTCTTTAACTTTCTGGTTAAGACTTTTGCCTATTTATCTAATTTGTCTTTCATCTAGCCTCCTTCAGAACCTCAGTTTCCTCGTTTATATTTTACTTTGTCCTTCAAGACATGATTACTTTAACCCCAACAATCTTAGACTTTATTTTCTAGACACTCAAGAAAAGGGAAATGCTGAACTGCCAGCTCCTCACTACTTGGTGGTAACTTGGGTCAGATGAAAGATAGACCTGGTGAGTTTGAATTAGCTGGTAAGAATACTCTGGGAAAGCTAAGCAGATTTTGCTGTTCAGGAAGAATTTTACTGTAACCTCAAAATAGAGCTAGTATTGGGTAGTTATTGGGTTGATGAGCATCTTTGATTTTGTGCATTTCATCACTTAGCAAGAGCTGGGCACATTTTCATACTCTTTCTGCCTGTTTTTGTTTGGTTTTTTTTGGGTCAAGTCTTTATTTTTGGTTTCTGACCTAATGGGTTTGTTTGCTTCTAGGTTCCCATGCTGTCAGGTACTTTTGATGACTTTTTTTTTTCAGTGTCAGTTTCGATACATTGCCAATGATGTCATTTTGTAGAGACAGTGGTAATGTATTGCCATACCATGTGTGTACACTCAAATCTATGTCATGTCTTTGGTGTAATGTTTTTAAATCCAAAAAGTGGAAGAAGCCATTGCTGCTTTGTTTAAAAAAGGACATGAGCCTCCATTTCTTAATTCATCTGGGCTTATGGTTTTACTATATTATAAAACAAAACCAAAGTTAAGGTCTCTGGAGTACAAAGCTTTAATTTTTGTCTGGTTGAGATGGCAGAGTATTTAACTTGTGACTGTAACCTCTTTTTCAATTTTTATTCTGGAAAAACAGGTTCAATTTGTCAAGTGGTGCCTGTCCTTCCTTTCTAGCGCTTCCCGGATGTCTTAGAACATTTATGGGTCAGGGGATGGCCAAAGGCGTTTCCTGTTTTGCATTTTGCTGTGGTCACTTGCAGAAAAGTGATGCTGTTGTGTTTTGCCGCCTGTTTATTAGCCATCAGCTGCTTAGTCAGTAAGCCTTACTCACCCTTGTTATTCTGTTGTTTTCTGTTTTTCTGGTCATCACCTTGGTCATTTATAACCATACAATTCTGAACAGCAGGAATGACCTTTGCCTTTAGATACCATGTCTTTTTTTATTCCCAATGTTATTTTACATGGGTATTGAATAATTATCTCCAGTACCATTTAGGCTACAGTATGGAAATCAATTAAAAATTTAGCTTTCTGGCCCATAATCATAAAAAAGCCTATCTTTGGCTTCAGAAGAAGTAACTTGACGGAGTAAGGTGGGCTTCTGCCTCTAGGTCTTTCTTTTGTCTGCAGTTTGCCACTTTCCCCTCCTGTCTTTATGTTGCTGTTCAACAATAATTGGGCTGCGGTAACACGATAATAGGAGCAAGGGAAAAAAAACAGAAGGTGCTCACCTAATGGCTTTACTGTCTTCATAAAGGTCTCTGTACTGGCTTGCTTTTAACCAATTGTCTGTTTCTTTATTGCTTTTTTTTAGTACCATTTTTAATTGTTGCTTGACTTACCTGGATAATACCTTTGGCCTGTTAATTTTTTTAAATACTCTTTGGATTGTGGACTTCAATTAAAAACGTTTACTTTTGACACACTCTTTGTTCTGTTGGGTCATCCAGATCTGCACTCCTAGGACTGAATGCTTAGCCTGCTAAGCTCAACATGGTATGAATTTGCATGCCTCTAAAGGTGTGGTTTGACACTGTGGTCCTATCAGGAGGCAATCATCCTCGTAATCCAGCAAAAATAATGATTTTTTTTTCTCTTTGATGCACATCTGTAATCTTAAGAATTAAAAAATAAAAACATAGAAGAGATACAGAACTAGAGACGCACTGTTTTGTCCTAGAAAGTGTCATAGTTGCTGAGCAAAGACATTTCAGTCCCCATCATCTGTCTCCTGCTCGTCATGGGAATTGCATAGGCACTTCAAGGATACCTAAAATATATGAATGACCCCTCCAGCATGTTCCTGGTCTCCTCACAGTGAGCTGTATCTAATAAACAGTACCTCTCATGGGAGGCATCTAGGAGCAGATCACAAAATGGCCCCTCTAAATCCAAAGTACCAACAGCGACTCTACCTGAAGGTCATTCCTGACAGTTTTAAATGAGCCAACGACAGCACCAAGACGCTTAAAGGTAATAGCTCAGCATGTAGTGAGTTTTTGACACATTTATTTATCTTTGAATTACAGCCCTCCTCACTCTCCACTGAAAAACCAGGGTATCATATTAGTAGGTACATTAATTGTGATCTGAGTTACTCTGCCATGCTGTGGAGAAGCAAAAAAGACTTGTGAATGACATTTCTTATTTTTAGATGAAATTCAAAACTATTAAGCACCAGGAAAAAATAACTTCATGCAAATTACTATACTGAAAACAAACCAATCAAGACACTTTAGATTATTTTATTGTATGTTCATAATCCTAGTACCTTTTTCAAGATAAACAGATAGAACTTCATTTGTCTCTGTGGGAAATGTGGCTTTTTACAGAAGCTCTTTAAATAAATAAACACATAAACAGATAGATAAGTAATTAAGTAAATAAATATGCACACACATTGTGGTGTGACCACACATCAGAATGACTAAAAAGCAAGAAAATTCAAAAGAAAGAAAAGTTCTGACTTGGCAGTTGCAGTCACAGTGAGGCATTAGACAGATCTATTGCTGTTGGTGTAATGGAGCCCCAGTCGCTTTTATTGACACAATTCTGCTAAACAATTTGTTGCTTGAAAGTTCTCATTGTTAATTTAGGATGTGCAGCATTGTTCATAATGACACTCAGTTTTGTCATCATTCTTTGCTTCACTACGACCTCCAGGGGGTCCAGAGTGTGTTCTATATATGAGGTTGCCCTTTTAATTAGCTTGTTGCTTTGGTGGGCCTCTCTTGAAGTAATGCTTCCAGCCCAGCACACCAGAGTTTAGAAAATAGTAAAATTGTAAAAATTTCTAAAACAAGCAATACGATTTAAAGATCAATCCATCATAATGGACCTTTAAAAGAATTAAAGACAAGTAAAAATGTGTGAAGGTAAATTGAGATAGCAATTGAATTAGACAGTAACTTCACAAGGAAAACTTTTTAAAGCTGAAGAAAGAAAAGAGGTCAATTAGAAGAGAGTCAGTAAAATCCTGAGAAACTCAGCAAATTATTACAAAAAACATAAATGTCATGGAGGTTAAAAATGAAAGATTATGTCTTTACTTTGGTACTTAGGACCATTCCAATATTAAGCCGATGTCACATTATGCAACTTTTTGTTGTGGTGTCGCTGATCTCGTTTCTGCATCATATCAAAATTACACAACTGAAAATGGCAGTCCATATCACATTTACTGATCAAGTGCAGATGTGTTCGCCCCCTTTTCTTATAGCCAATAGCATGCTGCCTAACAGAGAAGCGGATTACTTTCCTTTTCCTTTCTTTTATGGTGTGTAAAATATGAGA
Source organism: Erpetoichthys calabaricus (assembly GCF_900747795.2). Lineage (NCBI taxonomy): Eukaryota > Metazoa > Chordata > Cladistia > Polypteriformes > Polypteridae > Erpetoichthys > Erpetoichthys calabaricus. The sequence goes on from NC_041396.2 coordinate 67,603,627, forward strand.
CATCAGATAGACGAGCTTCTGTTCTGTTTGGGAGGTCCACAGCCCTGTGCTGCCTGACAGAGCTTGAACTCTACCAAAGGAACAATGGCTGCTGTGCGTTCAGCCACAGTCTCTGTCCTTTTCACTTTATTCCATTCTGTTTTAATACATAAAATACTAGCCGTCCCCCATGGCTCCACCTGCGTAGTAGTGAAACAGGACAGTGAGGAGGGCCCTGCCCAGATTCCTACTCCTGACATCATGCTTCCCCCTCCTTTTGGCCCGCAGCCTCTGTCTCGGATTAGTGAGAATATATCCTCCTGCAAGCGAATTATGATTTTTGGTGCAATTAGAGAAGTCACAAAATCAACTGGAATGTTCAAGCAAATTACAGAAAGAAACTCAATCTAAATCCATTAAGTAGTTCTCTTGTTCGCTAGCAAAGCAGATGTAAGATATGCCCCAAGGCTGGCGCATGAATGAGGAGGGCCCCACTCCCCTTCCCTCAGCCTGCTGTGTCTCTCTCGGTACTCCAAGCGAAGTATGATTCTTAGAGCGATGAGAGAGGTTGTAAAATCAACCAGAATGTTCAAGCAAATTATAGAAAAAACCTCTATCTAAATCTGGTAAGTAGTTCTCTCGTGAAAAGCGGACAGACAGACAGACAAATGTTTGGATGAATTTTATATATATAGAGATGATACATCAGATAGATGAGCTCCTCTTTTATTTTTGAGGTTGAAAACACATGTTCCTTATTCCTCATCTTCTCATTATATGCATTGTACTTCTGGATGAGTATTCATTGGTTGTCAGCTCTCCTGCACACATAGCCCATCCCTCCAACTAAAGAGAAAATCAAACCTGTTTGATTTTATTGGAACAAGTCAGAGACTAGTTGGTGTCAGTTGTTGGGTATATCACAATATACGATGGGTTTCATGGTTGCTTGCCGACTTGCTAAGATTATGTATATGAAGGCTATGACTGAAAATCGCTGGAAAAGTTGTGTAATGTCATTATTTCAAGGGAAAAAAAATCACACTTATTAAATGATGCTGAGGCACACTCAGCAAAGTGGATTAATTTAACCTCAGTTAAGTGAAAGTTGACTCATTGTTCTCATTTCATTGTCTTTGGAGAAAAAAAAATTAAAACAAATGCTTGTATTAATTAGTGCGGATGAAAGGGTTTAATTAAAAGCAACTGGCAAGCTTTAAAAGAGAAGCTAGTTTTACTGCACCTGAAAAAAATAATTCTTGCAGTTATTATTACTAACTAACTTACAACATTTGAGAGTTGCAAATAGTTAAATTTCTTCTTTTTTATCTAATTGGGGCACAGGCAGGTAAAGTGATTTGCGCAATATCCATAGCAGGATTTGAACAAACAACCTGAGGGTTTGAGATCCAAAACGTTAACCACTGCATAACACTGCCTGCCTAGTAGTTATTTATATAACTATTATTGGACATCTTTAGTTAAGAAAATAATTCCCTAACATTAACCTGCAAGATGGGGGAAACACTTCAATACTGCAACAACTCCACATCCTGTACAGTCCTGTAGTAACCTTGTCATGGACAGTGTATCCATGTAACTGGTACCCTAAGTTTAAGAGTGAGGTCAGAATAGAACTTCAAGAGTTAAGCTGACAGAAAGACTACAAATGCTCAAAGAACAGTTCTTTACACAAATGCGCAAAGACATCTCTGAATTTGCAACATTTTAGATTTTGATGCACATGAGCCTTAACAGCAAAAGACCAGTAAAGGTTCCACTCTTCTCGTCTATGAACAGAAAGGTGATAATTCAGTGTGCATATGATCACCAAAAAAGGATGAGTAAAGTCTACAAGAAGTTCCATAGTCTGACCCATCACAATTTCTATTGGAACATTCATGAAATAGAGTCAGAACTTGATTGACACAGCATGAATCCATGGTAATGGATTTCACTGGTAATGGCAGTGAAATGGTGTGGGGAATGTTTTCTTGGTACATATTTTAATACCAGTTATGCATTATTTGAATGACACAATGTATCTAAATGTTGTTGGTGACCATCCCTCCTCGGGCAGATGTGGAGATAGCGGGTGACATCATCCATTCTGCTGTTGCTAACTAACAAACACAGCATCCCGAGGCGCTTGTGCTAATTGCTGGAGACTTTAACCATGTGATGCTGGACAAAACATTACCTGCCTTCTCCCAGTATGTGGATTGTAACACCCGAGGAAATAGGACTATTGACCTACTGTATGCAAATGTTAAGGACGCATACAGCGCCACCCCGCTGCCTGCGCTTGGGAAAACAGATCATAACCTGGTTCTGCTTCAGCCTCACTACAAACCAAGAGTGAGGAAGCTACCTACAACCACACGCTCATTCAGGAAGTGGTCCCCTGAGGCAGAGCAGGCTCTGAGAGACTGCTTTGGATCTACGGACTGGGATATCCTGCAGGGATCTTATAGTGAGAACATTGAGGAGGTTGTTGACTGCACTACTGACTACATCAACTTCTGTATGGACATTGTAGTTCCAGTAAGAACTGTACGCTGCTATGCTAACAACAAGCCATGGATTACAAGTGACATCAAGGGCCTTTTGAACCAAAAGAAATGGGCTTTTAAAGGCGGTGATCAGCATGAGCTCAAGCGTGTGCAGAAGGAACTCCGAGTCCAGCTCAGGGTGGCGAAGGAGCAGTACAGGAGAAAGCTGGAGCGAAGATTGCAGAATAACAGCATGAAGGAAGTGTGGGATGGGATGAAGATCATCACTGGCTGCAGCTCGAAGCGGGGTGCCAACTTCGAGAGAGACGTGGAGAGAGCAAACCAGATGAACAACTTCTTTAACAGGTTTGACCACCCTAACCCACTCTCACCTTGGAGTACTGCACCCTCTACCCATCCGTCTGCTGACACCAGCATAGGAGAGAGTTTCCCCCAACCCACAATTACAGCAGCCCATGTAAGCAGAGAGCTGAGGAGACTTTGTGCCAGCAAAGCAGTGGGTCCAGATGGAGTATCGCCACAACTGCTGAAAGCCTGTGCGTTGGAGCTGGGGAGTCCTCTACAGCGCCTCTTCATCCTGAGCCTGGAACAGGGGAGAGTCCCGAGGCTTTGGAAAAAATCTTGCATCACTCCAGTCCCAAAGGTATCACGTCCTAGTGAGCTGAACGACTTCCGGCCTGTCGCTCTGATGTTGCATGTGATGAAGACCATGGAGCGGCTGCTGCTTCACCACCTGAGGCCACAGGTCCAATACACCCTCGACCCTCTGCAGTTCGCATACCAGGAGAAGGTGGGAGTGGAGGATGCCATCATCTATATGCTACACCGATCCCTCTCCTACTTGGACAGAGGCAGTGGTGCTGTAAGAATTATGTTTCTGGACTTCTCTAGCGCCTTCAACACCATCCAACCTATGCTCCTTATGGACAAGCTGACAGAGATGGGAGTAGATTCATACCTAGTAGCATGGATCGTTGACTATCTTACAGACAGACCTCAGTATGTGCGTCTCGGGAACTGCAGGTCTGACATTGTGGTCAGCAACACAGGAGCGCCACAGGGGACTGTACTTTTTCCGGTCCTGTTCAGCCTATATACATCGGACTTCCAATACAACTCGGAGTCCTGCCACGTGCAAAAGTTCGCTGATGACACTGCTATCGTGGGCTGCATCAGGAGTGGGTAGGAGGAGGAGTATAGGAACCTAATCAAGGACTTTGTTAAATGGTGCGACTCAAACCACCTACACCTGAACACCAGCAAAACCAAGGAGCTGGTGGTGGATTTTAGGAGGACCAGGCCCCTCATGGACCCCGTGATTATCAGAGGTGACTGTATGCAGAGGGTGCAGACCTATAAATACCTGGGAGTGCAGCTGGATGATAAATTAGACTGGACTGCCAATACTGATGCTCTGTGTAAGAAAGGACAGAGCCGACTATACTTCCTTAGAAGGCTGGTGTCCTTCAACATCTGCAATAAGATGCTGCAGATGTTCTATCAGACGGTTGTGGTGAGTGCCCTCTTCTACACGGTGGTGTGCTAGGGAAGCAGCATAAAGAAGAGGGACACCTCATGCCTGGACAAACTGGTGAGGAAGACAGGCTCTATTGTAGGCACGGAGCTAGACAGTTTGACATCCATGGCAGAGCGACGGGCACTGAGCAGGCTCCTGTCAATAATGGAGAAACCACTGCATCCACTGAACAGTATCATCTCCAGACAGAGGAGCAGCTTCAGCGACAGACTGCTGTCACTGTCCTGCTCCACTGACAGACTGAGGAGATCATTCCTCCCCCACACTATGCGACTCTTTAATTCCACCCGGGGGGGTAAATTTTAAAATTATACAAAGATATTGTCTGTCTGTTATACCTGCACTGTTATCACTCTTTAATTTAATATTGTTCTTTATCAGCATGCTGCTGCTGGAGTATGTGTATTTCCCCTTGGGATTAATAAAGTATCTATCTATCTATCTATCTATCTATCTATCTATCTATCTATCTATCTATCTATCTATCTATCTATCTATCTATCTATCTATCTATCTATCTATCTATCTATCTATCTATCTCCCTTTATAGCCACAGTCTTTCAAATTGAATGCTTACAGTGGATCATGTGTCATGTCGCAAAGCACACATCATCTCAAGATGTTTCCATACACATGACATTGACACAGTGCCGGATTAACCAATAGGCACATGTAGCATATGCTACAGGCCCCACACTTTCGGGGGCCCCCAAATGGTGGACCCAATATTTAATGAAAAAGTGTAGCATTGAAAAACTGGTCTTTAAAAATATTATCTTTACGTTTTTAAACTGTAAATTTCTTACACAACAAAACTTTAGGGGCCCAACACATAAAATTCACATAAATATTATAAGATTCTTATTATAATCGAGAGTAAAATAATTATTTAGTCCGGTTTGAACTGTTCAGAATCTAAATTTCAGATGATGCAGACCAAAAGGGCCCCCAAATTTGAAATGTGCTACGGGCCCCCAAAGCTCTTAATCCGGCCCTGCATTGACATAAGTTACTCCAATTACCCGCACAGTCACCAGATCGCAGTTAAATAGAGCACCTTTAGGGTAACATTTAATGGCAGTTTCCAGCACAAAAAACTCCCAGAAACTGCATGCTCCTATCAACTCAGCATAGAGAATGTTTTAGCACTTTACTGAATCCACACCTTAAAAAAATAAAGCCTGCTCTGTAAACAAAAGGGGTCCCAGATGTTTACTAGTTAGGTGTAACTATTAGAGTGTTGTAAAAAAAGTGAGGAGGAAGGTGCCTGGACTTATATACATTTATTATGTTTTGTATCAATGTGTTGCTATACATGTATTTTTGAGTATTTAATTGTTTTTCCTCATTAAAAATCAGTTTATTTGGTTTATTTTTTTATTTTGACAATATATTTCTTTTATAAATCCTAATATTATACATACACAATTGTATGTACAAATTGAATAAAATAAAATGACATATATGAATCATAAAGTTAATTTTTATACCAGAAAAACATGAGGACAAATGACATATACAGTATGTCCGAAACATCCATCCATCCATCCATTTTCCAACCCGCTGAATCCGAACACAGGGTCACGGGGGTCTGCTGGAGCCAATCCCAGCCAACACAGGGCACAAGGCAGGAAACAATCCCGGGCAGGGTGCCAACCCACCGCAGTGTCCGAAACATCTGCAGTGTAAAATGTGAAAAAAAATGTTTACTTATCTTTATTTCCTGAGCTCTGAACATACCTATTAGAATTTAATTGAACTTTAGGATTCTGCAAGGAGGACGGTGAGGCCTGTCGTTAAATAATACTACTTACTTTACCACAAACAAAATACACAACATGTCCTTCTGGTGTTCTAGTGTTACTGAGTGTTGACATTTTTCACCAGCAACTGGAGCATCTTTCCAAATCACTTACTTTGCTAGACATCTAGCTTGAAAATGACTAATTGTGTCACATTTGATGGGCAGATCATTTCAGAAAATCTAAAGCAAAAGAAAATTAGTGTTATGATATTGAACGTCTACTTTGATATTGTCCTTTGTTTTTTGTGACTATCAGGAGCATCAAACAAATGTGTTTTTGTATACGATAATATAAATTATAGTGGTACAAAAACAGATGAACAGTTAAAACTGACACACCAGTTAAAGTGAACAGATAACAGCAGCCCCTGTGCAGACTGAAGGCAAACCTTTAAAATGCAGTTTGGAATTGTGGCATCTCACAGTGCAACTTTGAACACAAGGTCAAATGAACCATAAAATATATGAAAATATGTTTATTAGAAATGTCTGAATGTCCTGTTACCCAACAGAGAATGCATATGTAATCAATCACACTCTAGGAGACCTGTATGGTGGATTGCTCAATTGCCCACATCAAGAAATGGTGTTAGAGCTCTCCATCTCACTCCATGTTCTGTCCTCTTCTAATTCATGCTGTTGTTCCATTCTGCCAGAGTTATCGTCTTTTCCTGCATTCCAACTCTATAATTGGCATTCTGTGACAAAGGCATCCAGCACCAGGGGGGTTACTTTCAAAAGCATTAGAAGAACTAAAGTCCTGTGGCCACATAAACAGTTCCCACTCTATCCATGAGCCAATGATCATAAGTAGAAGTCCTGATAGCAATAATTGAATTTCAAATAACTGAAGCCTTTAGAAAAATCAAAGAATTTTTTTCGAGGATTCTTCAGTGTCCGCTAACAGTCCAAGAAATAAAGGTGTTCCTCTGTAACTTAAATTTGTTGGAATACGTCCTCAAAGAAAATGTATTTCTAATCACCCTACACTACTTGTATTATGCCTTCCAGAGAAGCTCTTTTTTAAACTATGTTGGTTCTTTAATTAAATGCCCCTTTTCATAAACCCTTTAACTTTCATCTGTCTTGATTGTGGCTACACATTGAATAATATTATGCTGAAATGACATTATTACCCATATACAATTTAGTAAAGATTAAAATACATTTCAAGAAAATGGTTTCCTATTTACTTACAGTATTATACTTGCTGAGGCACAGAAGTAAACCTGGTTATAATAATAATAATAATAATAATAATAAAAAGTGTAACGGCAGAAAGCAATTGATTACACCATGCTCTTTGAATTCAATATTTCTTGATAAACATTAGTCTGAGGACAAAAAAGCGCTTATCATTTGAAACTTTCCTCAACTTATTGTTTGAGTTGCACAACAAACAGCTCTTATACCGTATTTCTTTCTTGCATATATTTATGTGTTCTTGCTCTCTAATAATTTTGTATAAATACACTTGATTATTGTACATCCATCTGCGCACAGCTAAGGAAATCTGTTCAGGTTTCTACCTTTTGATTGCTGGGAAACAGTGTGCCAATGTTTTAGAGACTGTGTGTGTATTGGAGTGCCAAATGCAACTGAAAATAACAGTTTGAAGCATCTGCTGAATGGCTATATCTTTTTATTACTTTTAATCACATGCAAAAAGGCAATCTAACTATACCAGTTAAAAGAAAATCAAAATGATAAATTCTTTCCTTAAAGATTCTGAACAGAAGGGTATAAACATAAATTGACACTATAGTAAAAAGTATTTACTTTTAAATTTGGTTAATAGAAAGTCTTGGCAAAATCAGGCGATTCAGCAAAGCGCAGCTTATTAATTTCTATACACCTTATGTGTACAACATAATACTGAGACTTGAAAGCCCCTGAGAAGCAACTCCTTACATTACTATGTGACTTGCTGTGTTAATCTACAGTTCTCTCTATAAAAAAAGTCTTCTGTCTCACTTTCTAACAAGGAGAAAACCCGTACCAATCATACTACTAGATGACGAGTACAGGACTCACCAGCAGAATCAGATATAGAGGTAGTTTCTATCCACGTTGTAAGATTAATGAACAACCAACCATAATAACAAATACTGTGTATATATAGTACATAATGGTATATATGAAAGAGGGGACCCAAAATCTCCTGGAACTGGTCAATACCGCAGGAGTAGGGTATAGATATAAACTGTGCCACTAGGTACCACATGCCTACAGTCTTGATACTCAGTCTGCCAAGTGGCACTGTGCTGTGTTGATTAGGATACATATATTCTACAATCACGCTGGTGAATATGGTGATTTATTTTTTACAATCTGAAAAAAGCATGTTTGGTCATTGAACATCAAACACACACAAACCTACATTTTGCCATTTGACAGCGGAGTGGTGGCTCTGAGGCTTGGGATCTACACCGGCAATTGGAATGTTGCTGGTTCAAATCCTGCAAATGCCAGAATTGACTCTGCTCCCTTGAGCAAGGCCCTTAACCTGCATTTGCTTCATCCAGGGTATGACGTTAAT
>NC_041396.2:67616998-67701998 GCF_900747795.2 Erpetoichthys calabaricus
AAGTTGATTTCAAAATGGACATGCATTTTTTGCATTTTTTGTTTTTCAGTTAAATAAAAGGCTATTTTTGCTATATATTTAAACATTGAGGATTTCTTTAAAAAAATGTCTAAAAGTCTCGTCTCGTCTCGTTTTCGTGAACCCAGTCTCGTGTCTCGTCTCGTCTCGTGGGAAAAGCGTCTCGTCACACCCCTAATATATATATATATATATATATATACATATACACATCCACATATATATACATATATATATATACATATGTCAACATATATATACACATACATACACACACACATATACATATATACATATACACATACATATATATATACACACATATATACACACACAGACACATATATATATACAGTATATTTATATATCTACATATATATATATATACACATATAAATATATCTACATATCTATATATATACATACAGTATCTACATATCTACATATATATATATATATATATACACATATCTACATATATATATCAAAATACCCGCGCTTTGCAGCGGCGAAGTACTGCTTTAAAATTTTTATTAAGAAGAAAAATAAACCTTTTTAAACTGAGGGAAAATGAATCAATAATTATTTGTTAAGGATCTCTTTGTATACCACGGTGTCAGTTCGCCCCTCTGGTTGTAATATGACCAAGCTGTGTGCTGAGCTTACTCTTGAGCATGCAACATACAGTTTGCTATGTGAAAATCAGTCTTGCCTCAAATCAATGCCAACCTTTTGTAGGGTCTGTCCCTGAGACTTATTAATTGTTATTGCGAAGCAGAGCCTTAGTGGAAATTGGAGGCGTTTGAATTGAAATGGGAGATCAGAGGGTATAACGGGGATGCGAGGAATAAAAACTCTCTCCCCTGAGCCACCGCCAGTAAAAATAGTTGCCTCAATGACATTCTTTTGCAGACCTGAAGTCTCGTGCCGTCACAAAGTTTCAGTGGCTGTTCGCAAATCCACAATCGGTTTCATATTGTTTTCGTACCTTATCAATTGTGTAATGTATTTTTTGAACAGGTTTGATTCATCGAAGTGATCACTCCTGCTGCGTTCAGTCATTTCATGTGAACCGCTGTCTTGTGTGATGTTGCAATGTCCACGGGTTTATTTAATGACCTGGCAGTTAAACGTTTCTCGCTACAGCAATTTTAACTCTATTACAAAGTGATCCAAACTGTCGTTTATACCTCGTGTCTTCTCATTAAACATGTATCTCGCGAATATGGCTGTAAATCTCTTCCTTGTTTTTAGTTCACGTGATTACATAGGAGGCATGATGACGCGATACGTGACTCCGCCTCCTCCATTAGAGTATATGGACAAAAAACAGGTTCCAGTTATGACCATTACACGTAGAATTTCGAAATGAAACCTGCCTAATTTTTGTAAGTAAGCTGTAAAGAATGAGCCTGCCAAATTTCAGCCTTCTACCTACACGGGAAGTTGGAGAATTAGTGATGAGTCAGTCAGTGAGGGCTTTGCCTTTTATTAGTATAGATATATATATATACTAGCAAAATACCCGCGCTTCGCAGCGGAGAAGTAGTGTGTTAAAGAGGTTATCAAAAAGTAAAGGAAACATTTTAAAAATAACGTAACATGATTGTCAATGTAATTGTGTTGTCATTGTTATGAGTGTTGCTGTCATATATATATACATATACACATATACACACACATATACACACATATACAGATATATTATATATACATATACACATATATTTTTTATATATATATTTTTTATATATATATATATATATATACACATACATACATACATACATACATATACACACATAGATGCACTTACAATAACATAGAAATCAATATAAACAACATTAACATCATTATCATATGAGAATATGAAGTAATATATAAGAAGCACATTTCATATAAATATAAATTATTAAACAGTAAAATCTTCTTCTATAATTTGCTACCGTGGCTTTTCGTTGGTCTGCCCAGGATTTTAAATCACCTGTAGCTTGCAAACCGTTTCACCTATTGACTTGAAATCTGGTACACATATAATACGTCACGTCTGCTATCCGCTTTATGGGTGATGATTGTATTACTCTTTTTATGTTTATTTTATTTTAGAATCAACTCCTATCTGCGCACACCAGGGCGGCCGTGGGCAGATGCGTATGGTGTATTCACTCCATGTTATCGTGCATTGCGCTGTCACTGGTATTTTGATAAAAGAATTTGAACAATATATAAGAAGCGTATAAATTATTAAACAGTAAAACATTAACATTTAAGAAGTAAAGTTACATTGAGTACTACTGCAGTGCCTTCGGGTATACCTCATTTTTTGTTTGCCCATTACATGCTTAAATGTATACATTTTTTGGTGTACCTACCCGAGAACACGCGACATATAACCGAGCGTGGGAGAAGCATGGATTTTAAACACGCGTTGAGTTCATCTGCTGGTCTCCCTCGTGGAATAACTGGTAATGTTTGACTAAAATGTACAGCGAGTAAAACGACATCACCTCCTTTTTTTTTTTACGATCTCTGAGATCTTGCTTTTTTCGGTTCAAGGCTTCATAAGCTCTTTTATGTGCCATGGTGTACTTAATAAGTACTAATTATCCCAAACCATCATCTTTGAATGTTGCAAGACTTTCACCTTGTATGTAGATCGGGGTAATTACATTCATTGCATTCCTAGTCTGAATCACAATCTGATTGTATGGGTGGTTACCTGGCACTGTAGGGTTGCCACCCGTCCTTTAAAATACGGAATCGTGCCGCGTTTGAGAATGAAATTGCGCGTCCCGTTTTGAATCAATACTGGACGGGATTTATCCCGTATTTTTTTTATCATTTTTTTTTTAAAGCAGCGTGTCATGCAAATCATCCCACACGCATTTTATGAAGATGCCTCCTTTCCTACTTTTGATTGGGTAATACTTGATGTCATCGTTAGTTTGATTGGTCTTTTTAACTGTCCAGTGAGGAGGGCGTGTCTTTTAAGTAGAGTCTGCAAAGTGTTGGCACTGAGATGTGGCGTCAGCGCCATAGTTGAAGCCCCTAACGTTGCGGTCAGCAAGTCGGCTAACATCCGCCATGTGCCGTCTTTCAGTTGCGAGAAGCAGATCATAGAATGGTTGAAACTGTTGCCCTTAACGTTGCGCCACGGCGTGTGGTTCGTTTATACCTCGTGTCTTCTCATTAAACTTTTATCTCGCGAATATGTTATTGCAATCCGCAGCGGGAGCGTTTCTATAAACTTAATTTAAACTTACGTTTTAGACCGTGCTTTGTTTCCCTTATGAACATGCTTGTATGCTTCACTCGCTCCGTTCTCAATTGTTTAATTAATTTTTTGCTCTTCGCTGTTTCCGGCTGTTCCTCCATTTCCCCCTACTTCGTTCTTTTATCTCGCGAATATGTTATTGCAATCCTTAACGGGAGCATTTCAATAAACTGATTGAAAATAGTTTTGCATTTACCTTTTTAGTAAAAGGCGAGCTTTTAAGCCTGAGAAATCACCCCGTAAATGCACACGTTTAATTGCACATGTGTTAATATGTATGGTTACAAAGTATTAAAAGACAGTGAACAACGTCAGTTACCTTTGTTCCCGCGTTTGATAAAAGGTGAGCTTTTAAGCCTGAGAAATCACCCCGTAAATGCACACGTTTAATTGCACATGTGTTAATATGTATGCTTACACAGTATTAAAAGACAGTCAAAAATTAACGTCATTTACCTTCGTTCCCGCGTGTGACTCGTGCTGTAAATCTCTTCCTTGTTTTTAGTTCACGTGATTACGTAGGAGGCGTGATGACGCGATACGTGACTCCGCCTCCTCCATTACAGTGTATGGACAAAAAATATGTTCCAGTTATGACCATTACGCTTTGAATTTCGAAATGAAACCTGCCTAACTTTTGTAAGTAAGCTGTAAGGAATGAGCCTGCCAAATTTCAGCCTTCCACCTACACGGGAAGTTGGAGAATTAGTGATGAGTCAGTCAGTCAGTCAGTCAGTGAGTGAGTCAGTCAGTGAGGGCTTTGCCTTTTATTATTATAGATATATATATATACAGAGAGAGAGAGAGAGAGAGAGAGAGAGAGAGAGAATATGATTATATATACACACGTTCAGTTTCTCATGCATTAATAAGTATAATGTATTTGTACATTGGTAGCAGTACTGCCCTCTGACCTTTTTAAATGGAAGAGCATTATAAAAGAAAACAATTAAATAAGTATCTCTTGAGGCACTTGTTCTATGAAAATCATCATACTTAGGTCCAAGACCTTCTATAATGCTAAATAAGAATCATCCCCAAAAATCTATGATTCACACATTAATATAAAATTAGTGTTATTCTCTGACATGCCTTTGTCATTCTTCATTGACATCAAAGGGTAAGTGTTGTTTTTCAGAACTGTTCATGGAAAATATAATATGCAGTAAAATAATGCAGAAGAAAATTTGCCCCTAGGTTAGACTCTGTAATATGGATATGCACACATCTGCCCTGAGGAAAGACTTGTAATGGGCAAATAACCCATAATATAAAGAGATGTCCTCTATGCCATCCCCTAAAACAAATCCTGTGGGGGAATTCCTGACATCTAGCCTAGAGACAGAGTCTGTCAATTAGCTACTCCTAATTTTATATTCCTTTAAAAAGTGTTTTGTAATTATCAGCATCAAAACATTCTTTACAAAATGGTGCATCCAGAAAATTTTTTTCATAAACAAATTAATTATGAAGAGTCAAATATTAAAATATTATTTTGCAATTATCTTACGAACAATAGGGGTTTCATAGCACAAGCACAGAAAGTATTAATCTGCTCATATGCACGGAGAAACAGTTGCCTTCAGTTAGGTTTTGAACAAGATTCACATACACACTCCTGCGTGTAACCTCAGTAATCTTTGATAAGAGACTTCAGATACAGTAACAAGTAAATCATTTTAACAGGGAAATGCAAGGTCTACTTGCCCCCAAGAAAATGTCTGCAGCACACAGACTCTGACAACTGCTACCGGCAAATTTGACAGTTTTGACCCAGTTAATGGTTTAAATATGTAGACACCATCAGCTCTGCTAGGCAGTAAAGCAGAAGAAATAGCAACTGTACACATACACACACTCAACGGTACAAGCCTTTAAATGTGTGGAATTCAGAAGTTTTAGACCATAAGAAATAAGAGCTGATGTTTATCTTTGCCTCATTTGATAACTGTTTATTATTTCTGTTAAGTAAAAGGAAGAAATGTCTAGTTTTTGCATTCTTCAGTAACTACTATATAGATAGAGATATCAGTAAAATAAGTATGATTTTCTTTGAATGGTGACTAAACTCCTATATCCTGTATGTTTTTGGGCTAAGTTTCAGCAAAGCACATTCAATAATTTATAATACAATACAATACAGTTTATTTTTGTATAGCCCAAAATCACACAGGAAGTGCCGCAATGGGCTTTAACAGGCCCTGCCTCTTGACAGCCCCCCAGCCTTGACTCTCTAAGAAGACAAGGAAAAACTCCCAAAAAAACCTTGTAGGGAAAAAATGGAAGAAACCTCAGGAAAGGCAGTTCAAAGAGAGACCCCTTTCCAGGTAGGTTGGGCGTGCAGTGGGTGTCAAAAGAAGGGGGTCAATACAATACAATGCAGTACACAGAACAGAACAATTTCTCAATATAGTAAGAAATAAAAAATATAAATTTTAGAAGTACAGAGCAGAATTTAACAGTAGATGATATATCCCATAATAAGATTTGGATTTGTGTAGAGTCCTGGAGACCTCATCCTTCAAGCTGCCTCCCCCATTTGGCCATTCCAAGACTTGCGTCCATGTGGTGAAGTGGTTGAATCAACTGTAGTTCCAAGTGTTTGGGCAAATGCTCAGAAGTGCTTTGATGAGATTGAAGGAAATATGTTCATTTTTAGCACATCAACTAAGTAACTTTTAATTGACAGGCCAACATCAAATTTTGACAGCTTCTCAATAAATCTCTAACTCAAAGACAACAGGTAGTGGTGTGGGTGCTTGAAGACCAAGCACATCTCTCACAGAAGTTGCCATGCAATCATCACTCAAGATGTCAACATGCTATGTCACAACAATAGCAGTTGCATCATTACTACTATTAGCAGTTGCTACTGAGATGATACACTTTAATGTAACTAAGCTGTTCATAATAATTACAGTACAGAAATGCTGAATATCTTAGAAATGCTGTACTGCATATCTAGTGTTAAATAAGGCAGAATACTTAAAATTTGTAATATAAAAAATAAGAAAGAGTTAAAAGGAAAGAGTTTAGGTTAGCACTACTGCCAGTGTTTGATTCCTGTGACTGGTTGTTGTCTGCGTGGAGTTTTTATGTTTCCTCCTTGCATGTGTCAATACTCTGGTTTTCATGCCACATCCCTAGAGACATTTCAAAGTTAAGTTAACTGCCAATTTCAAATTAGATTTACGAGGGTAAGTGAATTGGTGAGGGGGTGAATGCGTCCTGCAAAGTATTATCACCATGTTCACTGGTGTTTACTTCCTTTGCTCCCCCAAAATATGAATTAGATTAATCATATTTCAGAAAGTTAGATCATGTAACAAAAACTGCAAGTTGCTTTCTAATAACCTGATTTTGTGAAGTGTAACATACTGTGTTAGCTTAAATTTAAGCTTGCAGAATACTGCCTTTTTTCAGAAAAATGTAAGACGTCTTGGACATAAAACTAATATACAGGGAATTAGTCCAATTATTGAGAAAATAGAAGCCTTAGCAAATGCTCAGCTTGTGCCAGAACCTAGAATGATTCTGGGCCTTCTAAATGATTTTAGGAAGTTAATACTGAATTTGTTTATAAGTCCTATGACTAAAGTAATGTTTGAAGGCAAATGTCAAATGAAAACTGACAAATGCTCCTGATTAGGCATTCTGTAAAATAAAGAGGAAGCCAGCTTCATTCAAAACAAAGCGATTTCATAATAATTGTGTCTGCAGTTTCTGCACATAATGCTTCCGAATAAATCTTTGAATTGGCTCCAGCAGACCCCCGTGACCCTGTGTTCGGATTCAGCGGGTTGGAAAATGGATGGATGGATAGATGGATAAATCTTTGACTTAGTTGGTATTTCGCAGCATTTAATTGTACCATGGAAAGTCTGATGCATTCTCAGAATATATCGTCCATTTTTTTTTGTTAGCTACTTTTTTTAGTCAAGGTAACAGGATGTTGGAGAATAGCATGTGTGAGGATGTGTCCACACATCAAAAGTTGTCATTTACAGTGCCTTTACCCATTGGAAGATTTCTCATTTTATAGTTGTACAACATTGAACCATATTGGATTTAATTTGGCTTTTTTAATACTAATCAAAAGAAAAATACTCTTTAATGTCAACGTGAAAACAGGTCTCTGCCAAGTTGTCTAATTTAATGACAAATGTAAAATGCAAAATAATTGACTGCATAAGTATTAAGTTGAAACACCTAAATGAACACTGATATAGCCAAATGGTTTCAGAAGTCACATAATAAGTTCAATGGAGATTGTCTGTAGTCAAGGGGTTTCAATTGATTGTAGTATGAATTCAAAACATCTGGAAGGTCTGGCTCATGATCAGTCAGTATTGTGGCCTAACCTACACAAGTAAGACAAAAAAAAAACACTCTAAACAACTCTGTGAAAAATACAAGTCAGGGGATGGGTAGAAGAAAATATCCATGTCACTGAATATCCCTTTTAAGTCCAGTTAAATCGATTAATCAAGAAATGGAAAAAGTATGGCAGAGCTGCGAACCTGCCTTGTGAAAGATGTCCAAAAAAACTGAGTGATTGTGCAAGAGGAAGACTAGTGACGGAGGCCAACAAGAGACCTATGAGAACTCTGATAGCGTCAGGGTTCATCACCAGTCACAGCTTTATCAGAGACTGGCAAACAAAAAGCACATAACATCTCAGCTAGAGTTTGTCAGAAGGCACATGATTGACTCTGAAGACAGCTGGAAGAAGGTTCTACTGACTAAAATGAAGCTTTTTGACCATGAAACCAAACTACATATTTAGCAAAACCCAACCACTGAATATTATCAAAAACACACCATCCCCACAGTGAAACTTGGTGGTCACAAAATTATCATGTAGAGATGCTTCTGTGCAGCAGGTGAGGATAAAATGAATGCAGGAAAGTACAGGAAAATCCTTGAAGAAAACCTGCACCTTGACAGAACATTTGTTTTGCAGCAAGACATTAACCTCAATCATAAACCAAAGCTACAAGGGAATGGCTTTAAAGCCGCCATGTTGCTGTCCTGGAGTCAGAGTCAAGATTTTAATCCAAATGAGAATGTGTGCCTAGATTTGAGAAAGGCTGTTCACTCGTGATCTCCATGCGAACTGAAAGAGCTTGAGCAGTTTTGCAAGGATGAAGGGGGAAAATGGCAGTGTCCACACATTTAAAATTGAATGAGACCTGTATATGCAGACTCAAGACTGGAATTGTTGCCAAATGTGTGTCTGCTGCATAGCAACTTGAAGGAGGTGAATACCTATGCAGTTAATTATTTTGAGTTTTATATTTAGAATTAATTTAGACCACTTGGAAAAAAAATCTCTTTTCAATTTTAAATTAAAGGCTATTTTTTCTGGTAACCAGTGTCAAAAAAAAAACAGAATAGAAGAAAGTAAGAAAAGAAACTTAATAGGTTTTAAAATGAAAGAATCAGAAATAAACATATTTGTTATAAGAATAAACCTACCCCTTTGGTTGAAAATTTTAAAGCATAAATATTGCATTGCTTAAAAATGTAAACAAATCAAGTGAAAAGAAATTACTAAACTTGAAATAAAATCAAATGGTTAGTAAATTCACATTAGTGATTCATAGTGATAATGATGTGGTAATTTAAAGAATCATGTAATTACTTATATCCTTGAATGTAGTTAGCTAACCTAATTCACACTTCTGGTTTAAATCTCCAGTTTTTTCACATTTTCAAATGCAATATGCTTAGTTTAATTAAATGTATTCTTCTTATACACACTTCAATGTAACATCTATACAATAATGACATATATTATGGGTGTAAGAAGTAAAATATTAACAAATACACTACATAGTGTAGAAGTATACAGTAAAAGGTGTCTCTTTTTAAGTCCAGATTCTGATAATTGTAGGTCAGCGACATTTTGAAATGGATCATCATGCATTTGTTGAGTACAAAATACAAAATATACTAGTGAGAAATACAAATGTTGCATTTCAGAACCAATTAAGATTTGACACAATACATTTTCCATTGTCTGAAAATGTGTTTAATTCAATTTTAAAATAAATTTAAAAAAAATTACATTACATAAACAGCAGTTTTAAAATAAATGGAAAACAAAAATAAGGAACAAATGACAGTGGGAACAAAAGCCTTTTTTTCCTCAAAACTTTGTGTGTACTCAAATCGGACCTATTTCATTTGTACTTTATTGTTTCTCCTGTATTATGGCAATTACTGAAACATTTACATTATTCTGTTTTTTTAGATTTCAGTTCAAGTACACTATGTGGTCTGTACTTCCAATACCAGATGCCTTTTTCCCAACTGTAACTTTTGAATAGTGAACAATAAAAATGTTTGAAATAGCTGTTTAAAATATACTGTATATAAAGCAAATACTGTAATTATTTTAATGCATTTCATAGGTTCATCTTAGTTCATAAGCTTACATATTAACATCTCAGTTGTCTGCAGGACTTTACAAAGTATTCTGTAATAACAGCAAACTTCACTTTAAATACTAAAACACAAAGTGATGACTGAACATGGCAACGAGCTAATTGATGACTGATTTTACCAAAATAACAACAGCAGCAATCTGTTTCAAGTGCAGTGTAATTTTCATAGTATAAAAATCATTAGAACTGCAAATATTTCAGGGATTGCTACAGCAACAGCTAGTAAGAATTAAATATAAGTGTGCCAAAAAATGGACAGTAAATGATGAATATTACTGTCGAAAGCATGCTTTTTCCAAAGAAATCTGTCAACCTGTTACATTTACTTTTCCATGTAAAAATTTATAAGTCAGAGTAGTGGGACATCATAAATAAATGTAGCTAGCAATACCAGAAATGGGACTAAGTTCTACATATGCAAGACTCAAGTAAGTTTCAAGTTCTGACCTTCAAGTTTTAAGTCCAGTCTTGGGTTATAATGATTGCATTCAAGCAAGTCAGATCACTGGATTTAATCACGCAAGTTAAGTCGAGTCAAACTTGAGTGAAAAACTTCTTACACTTTCACTGTTATCTGCAGTTCATCTGATTATGATAACATCTGATGTATGCTAACATATAAGCAGAGAATAGATTCTTTATAAGACGTGGCAGTGATTTGTATGGAAGTAACTGGCTTATTTCAAAGTAATTGGTATTTGCTCTATCAATTTCCTACAATTTCTTCATAAGTGCACTGTGCCTAAAACATACTGTAATTTAAAAAAATACATTTTGAAAGGCTATGCACTTCAGAATAATACAGCTACATAATCTACTCTTTGCATATTTATTATTGAATAAATACTTTAACAACCCCCCATCATTTACAATGCATTGTCCCTCTATAAAAATTAACTTTGCCAGAATTTTATCACTTTATTTATGAACAATGTGGCCACATTATCATCCCTCCATGACTAAACACCTGCTCAACAAGGTAACTGGATGTGGGCACTGCCAGTATTCTCACTTTCACTTTGAAAAATGAAAGAGTGTTAGTTTAGTTACAGCTCATAATAGCAGAGCAGTCGTTCCACTGAAGTGAACAGCACAGCAATCTTCAGCGTTTTTAGTTTTTTTTTTTTTGTTTTTGTATTTTACGCTACAGTGCTAATAGTCCTCACTTGGGACCTGTTCTTCATTTAAAGAAGTAGGATGCATTTAGGTCTGCTCAACCCACATTGCCTGTTCCAGGACAATCTATAGTAAACAAAAGGATAGTGAAATATCAAAGGTAGTTATACAAGATAAAAGATGCTAAATAAAATTATCCAATTCCTATCATCTGTTTAGGAAAAAGCAACAACAAAGTGATCATGCCTGCATTAACTAATACTGTATACCTTTGGTCATGTTTTAAGCTTATGTAAAGTTTATTTTTAGTAGGAAATATTTTCTCATCTCTCATCAGTGCTGCTGAGTTATAATAAAACAGCATGTAGGTCGCAAGTGCAAACTCTCCACGCTGGCATGCAGGCAATGAGTTAAAATAAACTTCACCCAGATATCACTCTGAACATCTTAGTCATCTAAACTTGATGAAATACATGTCGTTCGCAACTCAGCATACTTTACCACTTCAACCCTTCTGGAAGACTCTGCAAGTTACAGCAGCCTTGCACAGTGCTTAGAAAACAATTATGGGACGTCATTAACTGTACAATTAAGCACTTACAATGTCCTCTGTGACATCCACACCTTGCTTGGGACTTCTGTGAAATGGGAAAAACAAGTGGACTGTGCATTGCATTTTGCTCCCCATGGTGATTCAAATTGTCATGGGAGATTATGGACCAGAGTTAGAGAGAAGACACTTGAAAAAGAGCCAGTAGAACTGTGGAGTTGACAAGTGGTCAAGGCTGAAGTAATACTTTAGTTGGAATAATGAATGATACATTTATTGGTGTATTTGGGACCATCTAGCAACCGTCACTATAATTGTCTTTATGAATTTTGGAATGACAAAGTTTAAAGATGTCATATCAGTGATTTTTGATGTGCCAATCTTGCTGAAGGTCATTCCATTCTTTGCTGTATAGTCTACAATAAATTAAGAATAGCTAAATTTAATGATTATTGGCACTGAACCATCTATTGCTTTTGGTCTGCAAAATGCTGGTTAGTCCTGATGGCGTATGCAGGTACAGAGTGTGAAAAGTAAATTAAAGGAATGAAATTTGAAAAATAATAACTATGACAATTTAATTTGAGACTTTGTAAGTCATTTACCTCAAGTCTAAGTCAAGCTGCAACTCATCAAAAAGGAAGTCCTAGTCTTTTTTTTCAAATAACATTACGCAAGCAACTAAAATTAAGATTTGAGACCAACTTAAGTCATTTCATGTGATTTGAGTCACCCACCTCTGAACATTACTATCAAGGAGAATGTTAAATTAATTTATTTTCATTTTAAATACAGTGGTTAGTGACAAAGGATTACCATTATCATTTATGTGATTTATTATCTACTGCAAATGTCAGTTTTCATTGGTTTATAAAATGGTAGAATCAATGAGATGTTTAAGTACAAATTTTTTTATTTGTGTTTCGTGTTTATTTGTTTTCCAACCAGGCTATACTACAAAGACATTTTCCCAAATTGAGCAGTTCTGCAGTAAAAAATGTCTGCCTGGTGATATGACTGGTCTGAATCAGCAGCCTTGGGCCTTCTGAATCCAATCTAAATCTGCCCGTTCCAGACAGAAGCTCACACATGTCAGAGCGTTTTTGTAATGCGACCCCTCCATCCTGAGATGTACTTCTTAAGGGGATTAAAGTAACTCCCGCCATCTAAATCTTCAAATTGTTGTTTCTTAACTCTGATACAAATATGCATTATTAAACCTATTTATTTCAGGTCAGCGTCATGGAATTCTAGGACTTACAGTATCCTACAAGAACTGGATGCAAGGCAGGAATCAGCCATGAGCAGGAAACCAGACCACCACAGTGCACACACACACACCCCTTCACTTCCTCATAATGGGACATATTAGAGTCACCATTTAACATTACATTCACGTCTTCAGAGATGAATGAGGACAACTAGAGATCGTGGAGAAAAGCCCTAGCAGGTAGGAACACAGCATGAAAAATCCATACAAACAACAACCAGATATAGGATCTGAATTTTTTTACTTAATTTTAAATTTTAGTTAGACTGGATTTTTTACTTAATTTTAAATTTTAGTTAATTTTAATCCAGGTCACTCAATGGAATGCCTCCAAAAAACGTCCAGTGAAACTTGTGAGGCTTTTGCTGTATTTTAATCAAAAAATTAATATTAGAAATAATATAGTACAGCTCCCCAATACTGAACCACTTAAACCCCAGTACTCCATTTTAAACAAATTCAGTTCTTTCACCAGGATAGATTTACCTGATTTATATAAAATAATTTCTCAACTGAGACCCTCCACCTGCGTCCTCGACCCAATACCAACAAGTTTTTTCAAAGAAGTATCAGGCGCACTAATCGATAGTATTCTTGACATAGTAAACTTGTCATTGGATACGGGAGTCTTCCCAAACTGTCTTAAGAATGCTGTAGTTAAACCCCTGCTCAAGAAAAATAATCTTGACTTCTCTGCTTTTGAAAATTTTAGACCTATTTCTAACCTGCCTTTCTTAAGTAAAATTCTAGAGAAGGCAGTCATTATGCAGATTAACGTTCACCTCAATAAACATGCTGTTCTTGATAAGTTTCAGTCGGGTTTCAGAATAGATCACAGCACAGAAACTGCACTTGTTAAAGTAGTAAATGACTTGCGGGTAAATACAGACAGAGGCCATTTATCTGTTCTCATCCTCTTTGATCTGAGTGCCGCATTCGATACCGTTGATCACAATACTCTTAGAAATCGCCTTAGTCAATGGGTGGGCCTCTCTGGCAGTGTATTAAATTGGTTTGAGTCCTACCTGGCAGGTAGAAAATCTTTGTAAGTTGTGGTAATTATACATCAAAGACACATGATATTTTATATGGTGTTCCACAAGGCTCTATCCTGGGTCCGCTGCTCTTTTCAATTTATATGCTTCTGTTAGGTCAGATTATCTCGGGGCATAACGTGAGCTACCACAGCTATGCTGATGACACACAACTGTATTTATCAATAGCACCTGACGACCCCAACTTCACTGACACAATGTCTTACTTGTGTTTCTGAATGGATGAGTAGTAATTTTCTCAAACTAAATAAAGAGAAAACAGAAATTTTAGTGATTGACAATAATGGATATAATGAGGTTATTAGAAATAAAGTAGATGTGTTAGGATTAAAAGTCTAGACGGAGGTAAAGAATTTAGGGGTAGCTATTGACTCTGACCTGAATTTTAAATCACATATTAATCAGATTACTAAAACAGCATTTTTTCACTTAAGAAATATAGCAAAAGTTAGACCCCTTATATCACTGCAAGATGCTAAGAAATTAATCCACGCTTTTGTTTTCAGTCGAGTAGATTACTGTAACGCTCTCCTCTCAGGACTATCCCAAAAAGACATCAATCGATTGTAACTAGTGCAGGATGCAGCTGCTAGAATCTTAACTAGGAAAAGAAAATCTGAGCACATCTCTCCAGTTTTGATGTCACTACATGTTACCTGTGTTATTTAGAATTGACTTTAAAATCCTGCTTATAGTTTACAAAGCCTTAAATAATCTCGCTCCATTTTATATTTCGGAATGTCTTACACTTTACAATCCAAATCGTAACCTTAGATCTTCAAATGAGTGTCTGCTTAGAATTCCAAGAGTAAAACTTAAAAGAAGTGGTGAGGCGGCTTTCTGCTGTTATGCACCTAAAATCTGGAATAGCTTGCCAATAGGAATTCACCAGGCTAATACAGTGGAGCACTTTAAAAAACTGCTGAAAATACATTACTTTAACATAGCTTTCTCATAGCTTCATCTTAGTTTAATCCTGATGCTCTGTATATTCAATTAATTATCATTATTATTCATGGTATTCATATTCAAAATCCATACTAACCCCTACTTTCAATTCTGTTCTTTTTCCGGTTTTCTGGGGTGGCAACCTGCGCCACCACCACCTAATCAAAACACTGTGATGTCCCTACACTGATGGATTACAAGGCCAGAAGTCCACATGACCGTCATCATCAAGTTCTTCCATTAGAACCCTGAATGCAATGAGGACTGATCATTTATGTTAGGTAGAATTCCTAGAGGGGGCTGGGCGGTCTCATGGCCTGGTACCCCTGCAGATTTTATTTTTTTTCTCCAGCCATCTGTTATTTTTTTTGTTTTTTCTGTCCTCCCTGGCCATCGGACCTTACTTTTGATCTATGTTAATTAGTGTTCCCTTATTTTAATACTTTTTTATTTTGTCTTTTTTCTCTTTCTCTTCATGTAAAGCACTTTGAGCTGCATTATTTGTATGAAAATGTGCTATATAAATAAATGTTGTTGGTGTTGTACTATTACTTTAATTCAATATATACAGGGTATGTGTCCTCTTTTTATTGTAAAATGTCAGAATTACTTAGTTGAAATATGCTGTTTCAATAAATTTTTTATTATTATTATTACAGGTATATACATTGTGACAGTGTATGATTTCAGGGTCTGAGTTCCCAACATTCTAAAATTGGCCAAAGCAAGATAATTATATGTGGAAATGATTCAATCAATGATTTTTTTTTTTTGTTTACAGAGAAACTACACAATACAGTATATGCTTCAGTGTTAAATAACAGTGAAAAATGATTCAGGCAGTAAAACTATAACAGTTTTCTAAACTGAAACATACAACTCATCAAAACACAGACCAAATGAATAGGCACCTGGCTCATTTAAAACTTTTTCAACTTGCATCTAATTTGCTTTGACCCTAAACCAGCATCTAGCAGACCTTCTGAGGTAAAGCAGATGAATCGACCCATCTGCTGTAATGACTCACTCAGTCCACTTCTCAGATAGACAGATTGCTAACTGAAGGTAGCACCTATTTTAAACTTTTGGTTGCAAGCCATGATGTACAGCATGGGAAAAATATACATATGGAGGCAGATGAACTGAATGTCCCTTCTGGAACATTGTGCTACTTTGAGCTCCAAATGTTACATAAAGCTACATTTATCTCCATGTACAGAATGATTCCTGTTTATTCTAAGCAGTTTCTTAGAATGGACACAGATATAGATTTATACATGAGGGTTGACATATTAACTTCATGCCTCTAATTACAAAATATTTTACATAGATAATACAAAGAGTGTTCATATTTTTTCTGATTAACATAGGTTTGTCTTTTGACAATTAAATCTGAAATTTGTGTGTGTCTTATATTAAGAATTTAATCATCAACCAAGCTCAGCTTGCCAATATGTACCCACTCTTCATTGATATCGGAAATGTGGCACATTTGTACATAGTAATTAAAATTAATTACATACCATTTAAACAGCAGACTAATCATAGGTTCCAGCCATTTAAAAATTAGCTCAAATATATTTTACTGCATCAAGTAGGGAATGCTCATAGGTTTTTGTTTTTCACAGGGAGCAGAAGTTAATGTTTCTGATTGAAACATAACATGGGACAAATGAGGTGTTTTAGTG
The DNA here is from genome assembly GCF_900747795.2 of Erpetoichthys calabaricus. Classification (NCBI taxonomy): domain Eukaryota; kingdom Metazoa; phylum Chordata; class Cladistia; order Polypteriformes; family Polypteridae; genus Erpetoichthys; species Erpetoichthys calabaricus. The sequence continues at coordinate 67,633,367 of NC_041396.2, forward strand.
CTATAACATAAAATACATTTCCATCATTCAAAGTAAAAAACATACTTATAAGTGATAAACTTGGTACACATATGGAATTATCCATTCATCCATCCATTATCAAACCCACTTAATCCAACTGATGGCCACAAGATTAACAGTCTATGTGATGGATCGCCAGATATTTCTTATTAGTTTTCAAATTCTAATGTTTTTAGACTTAAATCATTGGTAGTATAGCAGAAACAGTTTGCAGAAAGAAACTAGCAACCAAATCTCTTTAAGAAAAGAGCTAAATGTCCTTAGCGGCAATGTACATAATTTATTAACTTTAACTGGAGTTATTGTTGCTATCTGCCAATACTGAATCTATACTTGTAAGTCGCTCTGGATAAGAGCGTCTGCTAAATGATGTAAATGTAAATGTAAATGTATACAATTACACATAAGTATATAAGAAGTACAAATGAAAACAGGTTCAACTTCTAACTTCAATAAAAATAAACATGAATTACTAATTTAATTTTTAATCAACCATCCACCTATCCATCCTTTTTTAATATAGCACCATATTAAAACATGTTACAAAGTAAAAAAGACTCCAATAAGTTCAAGTTCAAAGTTAATTGTCATGTGCACAGTAAGGAAACATGTTTCCCTGTACAATGAAATTCTTTCTTTGCTATCCACACCAAATGCCAAAACCAATGTATAAAGATAAACATAAATAATAAGTAGCATATAGATAATAAGTTACAGAGGCAGCATAAAGTGTAAAAACAGAATAGACGTATAAAGTGTAACTGTGCAGGTAGGTGTGTGATGGACAAGTCAAATACAGTTGTGTGAGGTAGATAGAATGAGGTGAACCGTGGTTATAAACTCCAGTCAGTTATTTAGGAGTCTAATGGCCTTGGGAAAGGCCTGGAAGTCCTGCATTTCATACTTCTATACCTCCTGCCTGAGGGTAGAAGTGTGAACAGTTCGTGTTGGGGGTGGGTGGAGTCCTTGAGGATCGAGGCAGTTCTGCTTTGGACTCTGCAGTTGTAGATGCTCTGCAGAGAGGGCAGTGGGATCCTGGTGATCTTCTCTGCAGTCTTTACCACTCTCTGCAGGTGTTTGTGGTCCACAGCAGTAGTGTTGCTGTACCACACGGTGATGCAGCTGGTCAAGATGCTCTCAACAATGCAGCTGTAAAAGTTGCCAAGGATCTTAGTTGACATACCAAACTTCCTCAGTCTCCTCAGAAAGTACAGCCGCTATTGGGCCCTCTTGACCAGCTGTGTGGTGTTAAGTGTCCAAGTGAGGTCCTCACTGATGTAGATGCCCAGGCATTAATTGCTGCTCACCCTCTCCAAGCCCTCAGATGAACAGTGGCTGGTTAGATCTCCTCTCATTCTTCATGTCCACTATCATCTCCTTCGTCTTGTCTGTGTTGAGGGTGAGGTTGTTGTCCTCACACCATGATGCCAGACTGTCCACCTCCCTCCTGCAGGCCGCCACATCCCCACCAGTGATGCGTCCTATTACTGCAGTGTCATCTGCGAACTTTAGGATGATGTTATCTTTGTGGGAGGCGACACAGTCGTGGGTGAACAGGGTGTAGAGGATGGGGCTGAGGACGCATCCCTGTGGGATGCCTGTGTTTGTGATAATGGTGGCTGAAGTCCTATTACCAATCCTGACAGACTGGGGCCTGCCAGTCATAAAGTCTAGGAGCCAGTCACAGAGGGAGGGGTGCAGGCCAAGTACAGACAGTTTATGGGTGAGTTTATGGGGGATAACTGTGTTAAAGGTGGAGCTGTAGTCAACAAAGAGCATCCTGATGCAGGAATCTTTGTTCTCCAGATGAGAGAGGGAATAATGTAGTGCGGCTGCGACAGCATCTGAACTGGACCTGTTGGGCCGATAGGCATAGTACAGGGGATCCAGAGTGTCTGGTATTCTGCTCTGAATGTTGGCCAGCACCACTCTCTCAAAACACTTCATGATGATTGGAGTGAGTGCTACCAGCCTGTAATCATTCAGGCAGGTGGGTGGGCTTTTTTAGCAAGGGGGACGATGATTGTAGTCTCAAAGCGGACAGAACGATGCTCCGACTGAGGGAAAGGTTGAAGATGGAGCAGAGAACATCAGCCAGCTCGTTGGCACATGCTCTGAGAGCCCGGCCCAAGGATGTTGTCTGGTCCAGCTGCCTTACGGGGGTTGATCTTCCTTAGTGTTTTGTGTACCTCTGTGAAAAAAAAAGAGTGTTGGCTCTGAGGCTAGGGATCTACACTGGCAATCAGAAGGTTGCTGGTTCGAATCCCGTAAATTCCAATAGGGACTCTGCTCTGTTGGGCCCTTGAGCAAGGCCCTTAACCTGCAATTGCTGAGCGCTTTGAGTAGTGAGAAAAGCGCTATATAAATGTAAAGAATTATTATTATTATTACCTGACCTGAAGAGACCACTGGGGGAGGGGAAGGGTGTTGGGTGGTCCAGGTGTGTATATGCCTCTACGCTGTGCTGTTGCTGGATGTCTCAAAGCAGGTGTAGAAAGTGTTGAGATCATCCGGCAGACTGTCTGTGGAGCTGATTGTACTGGTGGTGGTCCTGTAGTCTGTGATGTGCTGTAGGCCCTGCCACATACTTCCAGAGTCAGCAGTAGAATAGAAGCCCTCCAGCTTCTCTCTGTACTGCCTCTTGGCTGCTGTGATGGCTTTTCTTAGTCTGTATTTCGCAGCTTTGTACTCCATCTCAGTGCCTGATCTAAATGCAAGAGAGTGGGCACACAGCATGTGGTGTACCTGACTGTTTATCTACGGGTTCTGGTTGGGGAACTTCCTGACTGGTGTTGTGTTGTGTTGGTGTGGTGGTGATGTTGTTAATACAAGTGCTAATGTACCCAGTCACATACTCAGCATAGTCCTGTATGCTGATAGAAGAGTCCTCCAGAGTTGCTGCATCCCTAAATAATACATAATATATAAGATTAAGATTTTTGTCCACTGCTGGTTCTTGCTTTGTAGCCATTTTGCCATGATAGTCTCCAGGTCCTACACCCCTGAATATGTTAAATGGATTTGAGTATGTTATGTTAGTGAATCTTTTTTTATATATCCAGCAAGATATCTGGTGATTTAGAATCTGTAGTAGAATATATTATATTACACAAACACCAAAGACAGGATACAAAGTACTTTAATGAATCAAATGCTTAGACACACCTACTCATAGACATTTTGCAATAATAGTAAAGGCATGAAAAGTATGAACACATATACATTCATGTGAAAAAGTAAGTACACCCTGGACCTCAGAATCTGGTGTCACCCTCTTTAGCAGAAATGACTTCTTGTAGGTGTTTTGCATAACTGTCGCTGACATCATCTTGGTCTCATTATTAACTAGTTCTCCATGCAAAATACCTTCAGTTGCAAGATGTTTGTAGGTGTTCTTGCATGTACTGACCATTTCAAATCCCCCCACAGTATTTCAATGGGATTCAAATTGGGCCTTTCACTAAGCTAGTCCATAAGTCTGCATTTCCTCTTTATGAGCCATCCCTCGGTGGATTTGCTAGAGTTCTTCAGTTCATTATTGGGGTTAAAGGTCCATTTCCAGTTCAACTTCAGCTTTTGAACAAATGGCCTCACATTCTCCTCAAGCACACTTTGATTTGATGCAGAATTCATAGTTGACTCAATGACTGCCTGGGCCCTATGGCAACAAAGCAATCCCAAACCATAGCATTTCCACCACCATGATTCACAATTAGTGTGAGGTTCTACTCCTGAAAATGCTGAATTAAACTTGCGCCAAACATGCTACTGTTACTGTGGATAGGCTGAGTATGTTTGAACTACCCATAACCCATCGCAAACGTATTATATTGTATCATCTCCTATCATTGTTGTAATTTTCATAATAACTTTTGATTTACCCTCATATGCAGTCTTAGTTCAGAAATAAAAAAAAATACTGATTCATGCTTGCTTTGATTGCATAATGATGTGACCAATCAGCTGTCAGTTGCAATCATTTTAAATTGTAAGACTACATATCCCAAGCCATAGAGTCTGCGGGTGTCCAAACAGAAGCACTGCCAGTGGGATGCTGCATTGTTGGAACATATCGCCCTGGGAGGCAGCCTCCCAATGTCTCTCTAATATTCTCTCCTTCCATCTTGGAAAGGTACCTGTTTATGATTAACAGTCACGAACTTACTGAAAAGGGATTGAGGCCTCCAAACTAAGCCACAAAAGCACCCTGAACTTTATTAGATTGCCCAGTAGAGGCTCACCCCAAGACACCCTGACCTCTTAACTTCAAACAGACAGGTTTCATGCCTGTTCAGGCCTCAAAAATGGGGATCAGACTTTTAGGTTCAAATGCCCTATAACATCTCAAATTGCTTCTCCAGGGCATGTGAAACCATAACAAACATTTGGATTGAGAAACAGTCCCCAAAAGGACCCTTTACAAATGAGAAATGTATTTATATAAGCAAAAAGAAAAACAAAATTGGGGAAAAAGGCAAAGTAAGGTAAAAGGGCTTACCTAAAACCACAGTTCAAGGCTAACTAGTTGAAATCTGTAGGGGTGGGGCATTTTAAACTAAGGCTTCAAAACTTTTATCTCTTTAATGAAGCACATTATATCGAAGCTTCATGTGACTCACAACATTCAGAGCTTTGCACTGAAGCACTAGGAGCAGTCTGACCACTTTGAAGTTTTATGCTGTGTCACAAGCTATAAAACTCGTATCTGGTATTGAAAGACAAATGTCCACAAGTGAAAGAAAATAATTGAGAGTGTGGAATTATTTCGATTTTTATCCTACATTAAGGTAAATAATATACCATGAGTACTTTCCTGTAGTGAAACTTTTATTATGTCATACTAATGGTCAATTTAATTATTAACAATTTAATTGCTTTCTCATGAATTTCAATGAATGCAATTATTTTAAGGTTCAGTGCCATGTGTGTCCTTAAGAGTTGGTATGTAACGATAACACCTCGTCAATACTGAGGCAGCTCTATTGTACACCTTCTTGAACAACCTCATGCCAATCTGCTATCTGATCTCACCTGGACCAAGCACCAAACTCAGATGGACAGGTTTTCTTAAACGGGTGACAATCTCTAACACACAATGACTCTCCTATGCTATCCCTTTTAAAAAAAAATGAAATTCTTGTAAACATTATTTTTTACACTTCCTTTTCATTTCTGACTTTTATATTCTTCTGTAAACTTTCTCTCTTCCACTTTATAGCATTACCATTAATTGTGCCACACTGACAGAATACATGTTTTGTATAAGTTTGACTTATTTTTGTTATTATTCTCTTCTTATGTTCATATACTGTACATAATACCACTGTCTTAATGTTTCAAATCTTACAGGATCAAATATTTATGTGATACTCTGTTACATGTCTAGAAAACAACAGCTGGATGAGGCCTTACTTGATGTAATTGTAAGAGATGTTCAGCTGTTGTCAACAGAAGGCTTCAGGTTATTTGTTAGGATACTAGACACAACTTATACCCTCCTTGGTGGTTTAAAGACCATGATGGGACAGAAGTACAAGGCCACCAAAAAGAAGGCCATGGCTGAAATCAGAATTTCTCTGCAGTCAATATAATGACTGACATATGATATGATTGTAACAGAGAAGGTAAAGTTGTCTTCTGTTCTTTTGACAGTACAAAAGTTTCCCTAAATTCACACAGCTGCACACATAGGGGAAGCCAAAGACCCCAAAATGACCGAGTGGGGAATTGAAGGGAAAGTAAAAGACCTGGTTAAAAAAAAAAATGTGTCCTATAAAAACCTACTCAGTCTACTGGTCTTGCCTATATCCTTAATCTAGTGGTAAAAAAGTCACTGGGATAAACTCCACAGCTGAAGGACATCTGCACTCAAGCACACAGAATTGTGGGGTATTTCAGATCAAGCACTATAACCAAGGAGAAATTCTCTAAGATACAAGTACAAAGCCAGATCTCATATCATTCCAGGAGGCTGACACATTGTGGAACAGAACTTTTGTAATACAGCAAAGTTTTATGTCCAGAGCGAACCACTGGGAGTAGCTCTCACCAGTCTGAACATTGACCACATTCCTTTTCTGTATAGGAGTATGAGACAACTGACCAGTGCCTTCAAGTGCTCTGTCCATTGTACCAAGCCACTGTGGAGCTTTTTGAAGAAAGGGAGTCAGGGTCTACACTTATACCTATAGTGTGTGACAACTCTAGGGGACGTACCAGCCACCCAACCTGACACAGACAGACGCAGGGAGCACACTTATAAAAACACATTTGATTTTTATTCTTCTTTTCCCTTGTGGGCAACATCTTCCCGTTCCCACAAGCCACAACACAGTCACAAAGCACAAAACACAATACCTTTTCTTTTTTGTTCTTTTCTCTCTTTTTTCTTTCTCCTCCACTCATCCTTGGTAAACTTCATCTCCCTCCTCCCAACTCTGGCTCCTCAAGTACTGTCTGCAGGCTCCTTATATGTGTTACCCATAAGTGCTCCAGGTGCTTGATGACCTACTTCCGGTTTCACTTCCGGGTGTGGTGAAATAATTGCCCATATGGGCTCAGGAGCAGCTGCAGTACCCCTGTATACAACTCCATCTCCCATAAAGCCCAGCGGGAGTCCGAGGCACCACTGCAACCCACGCGGGCTGCCATCTAGTGTCCCAGGGGAGGTAATGTTCTGTCCACGCTTGCTCCCCCGGTCCTCTCAGAAAAGAGGTGTCCCCGCCGTCTATGACAAGTGTTTAACATCACATAGCCAGACAGTGCGTGATGATTGGACATAACATTGGCATCACACTGGACAAAGTCAAACATAATTTAAATTAAAAGGTTTTGTTAGTAGAAACACAGGAGTACCTGTCTTTAGCTACACCACTATATTGTATAAAGAGCTGAGTTTCTGTATTGTCAGCTGCGCTAAGGCAGCGCTGGAAAGACTGATAAGAAAATGTGCTAAATTTATACCTGCACTACTGCATGAATTAATAGTACAAGCAAAACCACGAGCTTCAGCTCAGCAGCAGGACCAGGATCTCTGGTGCCTCTTTAATAGTCATGTTGATATACGTATCAAGTGTCCAGTGCAACACCTATGGCTATTCATGAGGTCCATTGGTAATGTATGACTTATGTTTATTATCTACTGCTGAACTATACTGCATCTAAGTAAATTACAATATTTTCCTTCTGTTTATCTAGGTATTTAAAACATCCACATAAAATGAAAGCAGAGGAACCATCGAACTTTCGGGTTAACCATAAGGCAATTTTTCCCCATTTGTTTTTTGTTGCCATTCAATACCTCTGCACTCCTACATCCTCTGGGCCATGTTAGTGAATCTTCTAAGGCTGATGAAATCATGAGCCAGAGAAGAAATCACTTGAAACCTACCACAGTGGAGCAAATATTGTTTTTAAATAAAAACCTTTAAAAACAGTCCAGTTCCACAAGCACATTCTATAAACTCAATTATGACTATCTTTACCTCTTGGTACTAATATTTCCCAAACACTGATAGAAAAAAATTAATCATTCACATTATCTCACAGCAAAAATTCCCTCATATGAAAAAGTTTTTGCACAATCATGAAAAATAACATAAGTAGTCAAGGGCAGTCTATCAATTAGTGATAGCTTATTATACCGTATATACTGGTTGCTGCACTGGCAACAAACTACACATTTAGGAGAACACATTTTACACATTTCATTGTAGAAAATGATCACATATACCAACATTTACATTTACTATAGCTTTTAATTAATAACATGATTGCCATAAGATTAAAATGAGCACAAGAGAGCATTTTCAGGTTTTTAAGTGTATCTGTTAGCAGACCAGATCTTGCAAACAAATTGAATCATGACAATGGGATCTGCAGCATGGTGTTGCATTAAAAAAGTAAATAAATTTTAAATTTTGTTAAGGTGCCAGAATTACAAACACAAGCCATAGATGTGGAATCTGTGTGTCAATACCTACAGTTAGGTCCATAAGTATCTGGCCAGTGATACAATTTTCAGACTAGGTTTGGGTAGGTGCACCACCACAAATGATTTGAAATGAAGCAATCACAATGTGATTAAAGTGTAAACTTGCATTTTTAGTTTTAGGCATTTAACAAAAACATTGTATGAGCCATTTAGAAAAGACAGATATTTTTATACATGGTCCCCCATTGTCAGGGGATCAAAAGTATTTGGACAAAGTAACATAATAATGAATATAACAATCATTTTCAATACCTGGTTGACAATCCTTTGCAGTCAATTACAGCCTGAAGTCTGGAAACCATAGCTTTCTCCAAGTGCTGGGTTTCCACTCTTGTGATTGCTTTGCTAGGCCTTTACTGCAGCTGTCTTCAGGTGCTGCTTGTTCATTAGACTTTCTGCATTCAGTTTTGTCTTCAGCAAGTGAAATGCATGTCCGATTGGGTTGAGATCAGTTGATTGACTTGGTCATTGAAGAATATTCCACTTCTTTGCCTTGAATTGCATTTGGTTTGCTGTCAGTATGTTTTGGCTCATTGTCCACTTGTACTGTAAAGCGTCGTCCTATAGGTTTTGCAGCATTTGTCTGAATTTGAGCAGAAATCATCCTGCAACTTTTGTCAGCAGTCATATCATCAATAAACCTTAACACTGCCTCCACCATGTTTCACAGATGATGTGGCATGCTACAGATCATGAACTGTTCTTTCTCTTCTCCATACTCTTTTCTATTCATCATCCATCCATCATCCAACCCGCCATATCCTAACTACAGGGTCACGGGGGTCTGCTAAAGCCAATACCAGCCAACACAGGGCACAAGGCAGGAAACAAACCCCGAGCAGGGTGCCAGCCCACCGCAGGGCGCACACACACACACACGCACACACACACACACACATGCACACACCAAGCACACACTAAGGACAATTTAGAAATGCCAATGCACCTAACCTGCATGTCTTTGGACTGTGGCAGGAAACTGGAGCACCCGGAGGAAACCCATGCAGACATGGGGAGAACATGCAAACTCCATGCCGGGAGGACCCGGGAAGCGAACCTAACTGTTAGGCAGCAGCGCTACCCACTGCGCCACCGTGCCGCCCTCTATTTATCATTCTGGTCCATATTGATTTTAATTTCATTGTCCAAAGAAAACTGTTCCAAAACTGGGCTGGGTATTTAAAAATATTTTCTGGCCAAGTCTAATATGTACTTCCTATGCTTGAGGATTACCAGTGGTTTGCACCGTGTGGTAAACCCTTTATATTTACTTTTGTAAAGTCTTCTCTTGATTGTAGACTTTGGTAATGACAGGCCTACCTGCCAGAAAGTATTCTTGGTTTGGCTAAATGCTGTGGGGTTTTTTTTCTTCACAAAGGAAAGAATTCTGCAGTCATCTTCAATGGTTGTCCAGGCCTTCTGGTGTTGCTGAGCTCACCAATGTGTTCCTTCATTTTAAGAATGTACCAAATGGTTGATTTGACCATTCCTGGTGTTTCTGCTATCTCTCAGATGGGTTTGTTTTGGATTCTCTGCCTATTGATGGCCTGTTTTACCTTGCATGGACAGCTATTTGGGCCTCATACTGAGAGTTCACAGTGGCAGTTTTGAAATGTAAATTCCACACTTGGAATCAACTCAAGCCCTTCTATCTGCTGAATAGTTAATGAAATAAAGAGGGAACTGCTCACACCTGGCTATGGGACACCTTGTCAGTCAATTGTCCATATACTTTTAAGACCCTGAAAATGGGGTAAAGATGTAAAGATGCTCTGTGTACTCTTTCCACCTGTCTTTGATCTTTGTTGATTTGTTCAGTCTGTTCTCATCGGTGTCCTTCAGAATCCCAATCTTTGCTCAGAATTTTCTTCTCATCTCTTTAAGCTTCATGTAGACAGCCCTGGATTTGCGTTTTACATGTTCTTTTTCTATCTCAGTGCATATTTTTTGGTAGTAAGCTATAGTAAGCTTTATCTATCCTGATTGCTCTCTTTAATGTTTTGTTGATGTCAGCTACAGATTGACTGTTGCCTTTTTCTATTCTTCTCTTCTATAATCGTTAATGTTTCTGCAGATATCCACAGTTGTGATGACCTTTTTCTTCCTTCTACTTAGCGTTTTTCTTGTTTCTTTTATGATAATGGTCTTTATGTCTGTCCATAGTTCTTCTGGCACATTTTCCTCAGTGTCTAACAGTGAGAATCACTTCTACACTGCAAAGAATGAAATCTAAGCAAGTGAAAAGTATTCACATCATGATATTAAATCTTGTTTTCCTTATTGTAAGAATTATTGACTTATCAAAAAATTTGTATTTATGATGTTTTAGCTTACTTTAAGAAATCTTCTCAAGTAAATTTTGTTTACCCCATTGGCAGATATTTTTGCTAAATAAAAGCAAAACAATTAGTTTTTTTCGTCTAATTTTTGTATATGCATTTTTTGCAGTGTATAAGTTGTTCCAGAAAACTTGTAGGATGTTAACCAAGTCTAACTTTGAAGCCGGCCATTCTTGTGTCCTTTTTTGTAATTTGACTTTGATCTTACATGTCAAAAGTTCATGCTCAGTTCCATAATTAGCACCAGGCTTTGTTTTCACAGCCATGATTGAAGATTTACATCTCTGGCAAATGCAGATGTGGTCAGTTTGATCCTTGTAAATGTCATTTGGCTATGTCCTTGTGTAAAGCCTCCTCTTGTGGTTTTGAAAGAAAGTGTTCATTATTGACATCCAATTTCTTATACAAGTCTACTATATAAATGTTTCTCCAGCTTCATTTCACTCTCCAAGTCCAAATTTTTCAACAATGTTTTCATGCTCTCCTTGATCCACATCCATGAGGATGAGCAGATCCTGTCATAATGTTTGGTCAATTTCTTCTTGAACTTGATCATAGAATTTGTCAAAGTCTTCCTATTCAGCATCTGTTGTTGGTCTGTAGACCTGAATGACCGTAACATTGATTGGTAATCCTTCCAGGCATATCAATATCACTCTCTCGCTGACTGCATTGTACTTCAGGATAGTGTTTGATAGCCTTTTTTTTTTGGTAGTTCAGTCAACTTTACAAGAACGATGTAGCAATACAAGAAGAGCTAGCTGTTGCCTCTGATTATAAACCCAACATTCTGGAAGAAGTTGCAGCACTTCTCTCAAACAATAAGCCACCTGGATGCAATGATATTCCAATAGAGCTCATAAAGCCTCCAGAAGCAGCTGTCAAAGAAATCACAAAGTTATGCCAGCATATTTGAAAAACCAGAATGTGGCTGAAACACTGGACAAAATCTGTGTTTATTCCTATTCCAGAGATAGGAGATGTAACCGACTGCAGATACGTATGTTAGTAAAATTCTCCTGAAGATCATACAAGGTCGATTACAACCATATATAGAGAGAGAACTGCTGGAACAACTAGCAGGCTTCAAGAAAGGCAGAGGAACCAGAGACATCATTGCTGATTTAAAATGGATTATGGAAAAGTCTAAGGAATACCAGAAAAGCATATGCATATGCTTCATTGACTTCAAGACTTGTGATTGTGTGGATCACCAGATGGTTTTGAAAACGTGATTGCCAACCTATTTAATCAGTCTTATAAGAAACCTTTATGCTGTTTAGGAAGCTTCAGTCTGAACAGAGTATGGAGACACTCAGTGGTTTAGAGTCAGACGTGGTCTCAGATAAGGATGCATTCTATTGCCATCTCTGTTCAATCTGTGAACAGTGAATAGTGTTAGATACGCAGACCATACCACCTTAATAGCAAGCAGTGAAGAAGGCATGAAGGACTTACTGAGGAAAGTCAAAAGAGTCACGACATGGGACTCTAACTCAACATGAAGAAAACAAAAATTTTTGATAACTGCCAATCATGATCAAGACATGTTTGAACTGGATGGTAATGAAATTAACATGGTCAAGGACTTTAACTTACTTGATAAATTGAACCATGACAACAAGCCAAGAGATGATACGAAGGACCACAATTGGGAAATTAACAATGAGTTTCTGGACAAGGTCTTCATATCAAAGGATATTTCCCTATCGACGAAAACACGGCTCCCACACGGTTTGATCTTTTAGTGGTTATATATGGTTGCGAGACTTGGACAATCAAGAAGCAAGACAGAAAGTGAATTGATGCATTCAAAATGTGGTGCTGGAGACGAATCTTGTCTATATCATGGAATGCTAGAAGGACGAGGAAATTGATACTGGAACAGATCAAACCAACAATTTCACTTAAATCATAGGTTACCAAACTACAGCTTGCACTCTTTGGACATATCATTCAGAAGGAACGATCATTGGAAAAGGACATCTGGATTGGCCACAAGGATGGAATGAAATGAAGAGGAAAGCCAGCAACACAAAGGATCGACACAATTACAAAAATGACAGAGAGAACACTGGCTGGGCTCACTCAACTTGCACAAGATTAATCTTTCTATAGATTGTTCACCAATCAAGACACCATAGTTCGCAATTGAATTAAGGGCCTCAACAAACTAACTAGCTATGTATAAAAAAATGGCTGTCATTCCTAGATGGCTCATACTATATTTCTGTTAAACTTTTTGGAATTAATGATGAAAGCCTACACTTCAATCAAGTAATAGCAGTATTTCTTCATTTCAAATCCACTGTAGTGGCGTACACAGCCAAAATTATGAAAATTGTGTCACTGTCAAATACTTATGGACCTAACTGTATACTCAATATAATTATCCAGAAACTCTGCTAGAATTTGTACAATATATTTTTAAAAATCTGAGATCATAACAAGCATGGATGTAAATATTGGACACATTCCCATTTGAACATTACAAATTTCCAGTATTTTATTTAGTGTTTTTTAAAATTTTCAGTGGCTTTTTTCAGGTGTTTTCCATGCATTTTTTGACACTTTCTAGGTGTTTATTGACTTTTTTCAAGCATTTTTTCAGAATTTTTAAAAAAGTATTTTGTAGGGAAAATACAGTATAACTGACATCATTTCTATTTTAAAGGTTTTGAGTTTGTCGTATTGCAAGGTAATTGTGTTTCAGGAATGTCTTTTATGACATTATTGCTTTAAATCCTGGTGATCCCAGTACTGAAAAGGAGGTGTCATCATGGATTCACTCTGTTCTGTAGCAAAGGGAGTAGAGAGGACAATTTTGCACTCTCTACGAAGCAGGCAGCATCCTAAAAAATTCCAGGATTACACGTAAACATGCATATGTGAAAAAAAAAATCATTGCTCTATTTCGAAAGAAAAAATTGCCAGCTGCTGTTGGTGCAAAATCATGCAAGTGCATGATCTGGTCACCAAGTAACAGCTTGTGAGAAAGGGGTTATTGTGCACAGTGAATATACAGTATGTTGTATGCATATACATTTAATTGTACATGTTATGACAGATGTCCAGGGACCTTGCCCCACCGGGACGCCGGAAGACAGGAAGGACCGGGAAAAGGGCAGTATCTTCCCTGGACCACAAGGGGGCGACCTCCCGGGATTACATGAGGGTCACAGAGCTTGGAAGCTCAACCCTATGTAGGGACATGGCCACCACCAGGGAGTGCCTGGACAGCTCCGGAAGTGCTGCCAGAAGAGGAGCTGAACTCGCAGGCAGCACTTCCACCACACCCGGAAGTGCTGCCGGATGTTAATTGGGGAGCACCTAGAGCACTTCCTGGTGCTGTATAAAAGAGGCCGCCTCACTCCATTCAGGGAGCCAGAGTCGGGTGGAAGAGTACGGAGCTTGCCTGGGAGGAGTTGGAGGTAGTAGTTAGGAGAGAAAGAAGTCTGAGGGACTGTTTGATGGTGATTGGTGCACTGTATTCTTGTGTGGTGCAATAAACATGTGTTTTGAGTCATTCTGTGTCTGCCTGTTGGTGTCCGGGTCTGAACCTTTCCACAATGTGCTGAAGGGTAAATTTAATCTGCCCATTTATGGAGCCAGTGATCATTATAGCAGTACTGGATGTACTGTAAGGCAAGAAGCAAATGTGGTGGATGGTGTACCAATCCTTTTCAGGATACAGTTGCGCAGCCAACCAGAGAGTGTGTTGCATGCAATTCAGCAAAATTAAACTATTATTAAATTATCTAATTTTAATCCAGTTTTTTTCTAAAGATATTCTGAGACAGTGTGATCTGGTGGCGTACTGGCCAATGTTCAACCTGAGGCTCAGATTAGGGATGGAAAAAGTGGATGGATGTTATTTACTTTATAAAAGACTAAATAAATTTTCTTAAGTAAAAATTATTGCTGACATATTCCCAGTATTCAGTGTTAAAACAGGAAGCAATTCTTAGTTAAGCACACTCACTAATATCAATAAATCTAGAAATTATCTAACAGAACATGCAAACTCCATACATTTGGTACTATAAGAAAGGAATGCCAGCGCTGCACTACCACTCTGCCTATATGTTAAACCATCAGTACTAAACTTTAACCTACAGTAAGTAAAACTAAATGTAAACCCGTAACTTTTGTTGAATTTTTGGCACTTGATTCCAGCTACATTCATACTTGACCTCTCCCTCAAAAGAAATCACATGATAACCAAATTATGTTATGCAAGATGGCACCAGCATTTCTTTCTTTTTTTTAATTTCAATGAACTGCTTCATTCTGGAAGAGGCAGTTATCTGCAAAGACACTTCCAAGACACTTTTTGTAACGTTTTATGAGTGCTACTATTGCTTTCAATTAAACAAGCGTTTGAATGAAAACACTCGAAAACTGCTGCATGCAGTTTTCTAAAACTGCTTGGGTGTGAATAGTGTCTCAAAAACAATGGTTAATGGCGATTAACTTTTCAAGTGGTTTAGGACCATTTGGATCTAGCGCAAAAATGCTTGAAAGTGTGAATTTGACCTTTGGGTTTCTCAGAGAATCATACCGTCTTATCTTTGGGTGTATTTGTAGGGACATCAACTTTTAGAGAATGGCAACAGTCTTGAAAGTCCTTTATTTGTGCTTAAATATTTTCACTGGGAAATGACTGACTTGAAAGTGTTTCAAAAGTGCCTTACATCCTTAAACCAAGCAAAGTGCTAACGGTTAAATTCCTGTCTTCTAATGTTTTTACAATCATATTTATAGGCTGCAATCAAAAAGTATGTCATTTCTTTGCTGTTTTATGGAAAATAAAGACATATGCTTTCAAATGAAAAATTTGCCCTTTCAATATTTCTTCAAAAAATATAAAAAAAAACACTTTTCAAATGAAAAATAATTGCATTTAGGTCATTAGTTTTCATTTTATTTGAACAGAAGAAGACAAATTGTTATTACATCTTGCCAGCGTTCTAAAGATTTTCAGTTATTTTTCCTGTATAAACTGTTAAGTGTTTTGAATTATCCTTAGCCAATTACTAGTCTTAAAACAGGTCTTAATGGGTCTTATTTTTAATCTGTGACTTTTGTTTAAATAAGAGGTTCTAATTAAGCACTCCTGGTTTGCACAAAAATGTAAATTTGTGCAATGTTTCTCTACTCATTTTTAGCCACTGCACAGAATGAAGAGAGCTGTTGTTTTGAATATGATAATTAGCTGCTACAAACAGAACAAAAAAGATAATTGAGGTTTTAAAACCACTTAACTTACATAGTGTGATTAAAAAAGGATAAATAGCAATGTTAAATAGTATGACAGTATTTTGTGCAGTATAATAAAGTTGTAGGGCCCAACGGAAAACAAGCAACATTAAAATAAGTAAACTTGATATTTATGAATGCATGGAGAGATTCTAAGGTGCTTAATTATTTCTCACCAAAATAGGAAACCCATAATAACTATGAATGGAATTTCTAACAGGTGTTATTTATGGCATTTTTTAAACCAAAGTGACACTTATACAAATACATGTGATCAGTTTTGAGCATTTTATTTTATAGGAATATGTAAATAAGGAACAACTGCACTTTGCACATAAATGACTATTCAATTACAGGTGGTGTCACAAGTGTAGGGAGTCAAGCACCAAAGCTTCAAGTGTGTGCAGTTCAAAGGGAGATTCAGCAGCACTAAAGATTGATTCCAAAATTAAATGCTATTAGCATTAGAGTTAACTTGCATACTGGTGTTCAAATTGGTTAGAAGACTACAAGTAAAAGGAGAACATTCCACATCAAGTGAGGTCATCAATGGAATCATCTCAGGTCAATCTTTGAACCTCAACTTTTTCTAATTTAGATAATGGCACAGATTCTGCTATACTTAGTAAGCTTGTGAATTTTGCAGTTGATAACAAAATTGCAAAATTTACAAGAGATGAAAAACAATTAAAAAAGACCTGGCAAATCTTCAGAAGTGGGTGAACTCTTGGAGAATGCAGTTAATGCAGAAAAAGCAGTGTGCTACATATAGGCAAAAGCAATATTCAGCGTAAATAAAAAATTATACTCTCTTACAATGACTTAAGGGTTTATTTTGATACAATAGTCTTATTGTCTAGAAAATATGCAGGATCAATTAAAAAGGCAAACAAATTATGTTGTAAAAGCTGTTGAATATAAATCAAGGAACATTACCCTCCAACTGTATAATGTGTTAGTGAGACCACATCTGGAGTATTGTGTGCACTTCTGTCCTTATGCTGCAAAAACACATAGCATATATATATTGTGATGGATACCCAGGCGAAAGCAAGTCCAAACCCCAACACAAACACACAAGCACAGTCCCGGGTTCAAATAAAGGTAGATTTATTAATCGAATCACCTCAAATATGTCACACAAGCACAAAACACAGGTTTTCTCTCCACATTTTCTTCTTACCGCACTACCCTCCTCCACTCAAGCGTTGCTCCACTACCTCCCAGCTCTGATTCACTTGGATAAGGGAGTGCAGTCCCTTTTCTTACAGACCTGGGGTTACTTCTGGTGCCAGGGTGATTGCCCGATGGAAGCACTTCCAGGTCACATGGAAGTCCATTGTAACAGGGATCTTGTCTCCCTGCAAGGCCCTCTCGTGGCCCCCAGTGAATCCAGTAGGTCTGCTCTGCCGAACTATATCTCCCGGCATGCCTTGCTGGTTTCCCAGGGGGCACAGACATCCAGGGCTGCTGCCATCTAGCGTGCTGGGGGAATAAAAAGCTTCCAGTGACGTCTCTCTTTCCTAGTGAGCTGTCCATCCATCCCTTTTGGTCCTCCTATCCAGGTAAGGAACCATCCCCTCTCCTGTAATATATAAGGTCTGCAGAAACAAGATAACTCAGAGAAAACCAAATATAAACACTGAAAGAATATGCTAAAAATTATTCAGAATATGCGTAATTCAGATGTGATGGGATCTATCTGACTGTGCTACACGTGCCTACCTCAAAACTCAATACCTAGACTGCTCATTCATCAGGCTGTTTCTTTGGATTGCATACATAAAGATTCTAAATGAGAAGAACTTCCATTCCAAGAAAGTACTGCTGGATTTTTAAAATATCAATCCAACAGCTGCAATTTTACAACCTAACCATTACAGCTACAGCATTTGCTCTGGATAACGAGAAATAGTCGAAACATGTTCTCTTTTTTTATCAGCACAGTTTTTAAATAAGTTTTGCTTCTCTAATCATACTCCTGTTTAAAAACTGAATGATAGAAATATAAAGAAATAATGAGGTAAACTGCAGCTTTTCAGTTCTATCTACAGTCCTGTGACCACATTTACAACACTGTGTTATAGAATGTGTTAATTCAAACTAGAAACAAAATCTATTCAAATATGTTGAACAAATCACACAGTCATTTATGTAACACCTCTACGTCAATTACATTATTGCTTTAGCACCTTAACATGAATCGAGTCTGGTGTGCTTAATTGTCATACACATAAACAAAAGAACGCTGTTTTGGCAAAAGAGCCATCACAACCATAATGACAGTGGAAAGGAAATGACAAATTTCAAGTTACATTACCAGTGTTTCATTTAACATCTTTTCAAGTGGAATGTTCTAAAAATTGTTAACAGAATGCAAGATATTTTTGCTTTTTTGAAACTCTCTTCCATTTTATTTTTTGGCCATAACATTATCATAGGACTGTGAATAGCATTTGCAATTAAATATTATATATCAACATTATTTATTAAAGTTTATGAAGTTCATGTGTTTTGAAGGTGAGCTTAGTGAACACACAGGGGCAGAAAGAGCAACATAAATCAGAGATAGAGTCCAAAAAAGACTTAAGAAAGGGGACAGAATATATGCAGACATTGGCGATGCACAAACCCATACAAATAAAGAGAAAAGGGCAGTCAGGCAGCAGTAAGCACACTTAATAAACTAGATGCTCCACAATGTCTGTGGCCTAGCATGCTAAGGAATCCTTCATTAAAACACAAAAAGAGTGAAAAAGAGAGTTAGACCTTAAAGGATTAGCAAAAAGTATAAAAGACCAATGACAGATGGCAGGAAATAGTCCCCAGTTATGAAGATTGGGTGTAATGCCAAAGGGAGGTAAAGTAGCAGGCCACAATTGCAGAAAATGATGGGTCAGAATACCAAACATAAATCAGTAACATGCCAAGTCAAAAACAATAAATCAAGTCCATCCTTCTTCAAAACCACAACGTAAACCAAAGCAGTAGTCATCAACACAACTGTGCATCTATCACAGGTGGCGCAGTGGTAGTGCTGCTGCTTTGCAGTAAGGAGAGCTGTGGAAGATTGTGGGTTTGCTTCCCAGTTTCTCCCTGTGTGGATAGCGGTTTGAGTACTGAGAAAAGTGCTATATAAATGTAATGAATTATTATTATTATCTATGCTATACTTTACACCAGACTTCCAGAGAGTATTCCTAAAAATTGGGTAATAAGTCATTCATGGTGCTTGCTTATATGTGGCTATATGATAAAACTTCCAGGACATGCCCTCTACCAACAGGATGTTGCATCATGAAAATAGTTACCAAAAATGGCGGCACCCAAAAAAAAATAAAATGGCATTGTGGGAGGAGTTGTGAGGTGAGCTGGAGCATTGGCTCATTGATGACTGTAACTGAAGTTAGTTGTTTTTCCACCACTGAAAGAGGCAGACTAAGAATGAATCAAGACCCAGGTGGGGTAGACTCCAATCAAACTTCAAAACTGGGACTTCAGACAAAGCCAAAAGGGAGAATCAGAATACCAAAAGTCTAAGAGGAATGCGAATTTGATTTTGTCAGACAAACACCTCAAAGTCTTGTTCAAATAATTGACAATCGCAGATAAAGAGAATAGCACAATGCCGGTGTTTGTACCGTCGCGCCTATAATGCATGACTTCCAGGGACATGCCCCCAGCAATCTGAACCTATGCCCTAATGGCAGTAAACCAAAATGGCAGAGCCTGCTAAAGAAAATGAAAAATAAAAATAGAATCGTAAATGTTTACAAACAATGGTAAATCTCATTCTTATACATTCTCAATCTTTTTGTACATACAATATTTTAGATTATCTAAAGTTCAAAACATAAGAAAAACCCAAACAGAAGACATGAGGAAAATGTGTTAATCCTTAGAAAATTTTAAAAATATAGAATTACAAAATCAGAATGAAGACGAGAGGTGAGAAGAAGGATTCTTCTGTGATATGGTGATGTTGGCAAATGTGCATGGAACTCCAGCTAGTCAATTGAGATCAAAGCCTGTGAATTAATAAAACTGTACTTTTTTCACTTTGTTCATTTGGATACCTTGTGTTGTCCCTTTAGTTTCTTTTTGTGTTTTGTTTCGTACATACAATATTTTTTCACATTACTTTCTGCATTTAAACACATGCACTCATAAACTTTACTTTTTGAATTAGGCTGTTTCTCTTACAAGTTTATAGTCCTCTGAATGACTTAAAGGGCCACATTAAGACATTGTTTTAATATACATAGAATAATAATTCACTAACAAAAGCTGAAAAGACCACAAGGCACATCAGGTGGATATAATTTTGCATTAAATTCAAATTATACTATACCTTAAGTTGATTTCATTTCGGTTTATATGATTATGTTAAATGAAACATGAAACAGCGTGTATCTAGTCATTCCAGATTATACTTTTGTCTATCTAGAGTAAATCATTGGAGATTAAATTTTAATAATGCTGATCCTGGCACTGATCCTGGCGCTGTATCTATTAATACCATTTTCACAGTAACTATATGGTAGCCTTTAAGATTTGCATATTTCATACTTTGGTAATTCTTTCATTGACATCTTCTCTAGAAAATAAAACTGTGAAAGAATGATCCTCGTCAAACACTTCACCAATCCAATTTGAATTCCACAGCAGATGTCCAGCTTTAGATAGATAAATAAATAATGTCACTACTACTGCGACTGCTACTTTTGTATCCATATTACTAAATTGTTTACTTACAATGGTGGAGCTCCTTGGTTATATTTACATGGCACAGAGATTTACCTTTGCTTCTTGATTTTGTAGTGGCAATAGTTATAATTAAATTGCATTACTGATGATTAGTTCAAATTATTCATTTTTTAAAAGTTACATTTAAGAAATATATTTATTTATTTATTATTACAAATTCCTAACTTATTTTTTGTTTGTAAAGGTTCAGAGAAAATTGTAAATATAAATATGGAATCCTCTCTTACAAAATACAGCTTTTATCAGAAATTTCAGTTGGAATTTTGCACTGGTCACAGCACAGAAGCATATTGTAAATTACACTGTAATCTCCTCCAGTGCAACATATCCCACCATATTTATGCTTTTAGGGTTTAGTGCTGCTTTTGATAGTATTGATCTTAGCATTTCACTACACAGGCTTGACAATTAATTATGCTTTCATTTGACTTAGTGCTTCATAGCTATCAAATTATTTTCAATAAATGCAGAGGTCTGAGGATAGTTCTCCTTAATTTCCATACATAGCTAGGCATGGTGACCCTTGGGGTTCAATGCTCAGATCTTTCCTCCAAAGAGTGTGTGTTGCCATTTTGAGATGTAATTTGGATACAAAAAATTAACATCTGCTTATAGGCTGAAGAAACATAGCTGAATTTATTAGTTACATCAAATACATAATTACATGATTAATTGCTTTATTGATGTGAAACACAGAATAACTGATACTTATTTGTGTTTAAATAAAAAAAAAGTTTTATTGGGCACTATGAATAGTGGAAAAAATACTGCTTACATAAAGCTTTTTTCCTCTTAGCTCAAAATTCTCAAATTTTCATTTGGCTGAATCCATTGAAAAGTTACGCATTATCCTTGACATGAATTATCCTTTAGTCACTACATTTTTCATACTTCCTCAGAACCTGCTTTCTCCACCTTAGAAATACTGGTGGATAAAAATGAGGGTGGTTTCTTAATCTACATGTTTGTGAAAAGCTAGTTCATCTGTGTCAAGCAGAAGTAGGTTGTATGAATGGTTCTTTTATTACACTACAGTTAACTCAAATATCAGTATCATAATGAGAAGTCAGAAATGTAACCATATACAGTAACTGTAAACATTACTTCCCTGGTTTATTATTTGGTTTATAGCCAACTTTAAAAGTCCTTCTTCTCACATATATAGTTGTAAATGGTTTTGCCTCACTCTTCCTTACTAATCTGATAAGTGTCTCTACTCCGGGGTATACACTGCCATCTCAAGATACAGGCAGACTTCCTTAAAATTCTAAAGATAAATAAAATGTTTTCCATTTATTTGCCATTTTTAGAATGCAGCTCACCTAGGAAAGTTAGAATTTGGACTTGCTGTGAAACCATCCTGTTTACGTATATGGTGCATGATGCTTAATTATTTTTATACTACATTTATGATAATTGTAAAGTCCCCTCATAATTGATACACTAGCTGTTGGAGCCCTGCAATTGCTGTAAGCATACTTTTACATTTATTTCACAGCAAAGTCCAATGTGGTCCCCATTCCCGTTAAGAAATACAAATCTTTTCAGTGTTCAGTCTCCTATTTCTAAAGATTTTATTCAGTGATATCTGTGGCTTTAGTAATAGTTTGTGCAATTTTTCTAAATTATTCTTCCTTCAGCTATAAACTGTAACTATGTCAAAAATTGACTCAGTGTTATTTTGGAGAGATGAGGTGAATAGGATTGGCAATCCTTCTGAGTTAACTAGCTTATTCTCATTAAAATTGTTCTCATGTTGTATAAAAAATGAACATTTGATGTTTTAAATCTGATAGAAAAATCAAACAGGTATAACACAATACATTGCAAAGGCATTTCTGTGTGTCCAGTAAATAAGGCAGAATGTCTCTAAGAATGGATTATTAAGACTTCTCTGGCACCCTAAACATCCTGATCTACCGTGTCTCTGTTCACTCTTAAACCTCAGATTCCAGACTTACTGCTGCTTCATGCTTGAACTATTAGGTATCCTTTAAGCAAACACTCTTTCACATTAGTACGACAGAAAATAACCATAGCTATATTTTTGATTTCCATCCATCCATCCATTTTCCAACCCGCTGAATCCGAACACAGGGTCACAGGGGTCTGCTAGAGCCAATCCCAGCCAACACAGGGCACAATGCAGGAACCAATCCCAGGCAGGGTGCCAACCCACCGCAGTATTTTTGATTTTCCTTTTGTTATTATGACAGTTTCAAAATCACTACTTTAAAAAGGCTTTTCAATATCAACAACGCTCATTTTAGTTACCTCAGTCAACCCGTATTTCTTAGGTGGCAGCTGGTTTGACAAGCAAGCAATGCTCTAAAACAAATAGGTAATGAAAATAAATATTTAGGTCACTAGTATAATATTTTTGCTGCAGCCATAAAGGGAAATGAAAGAGAAAATAAATTTAGCTTAGTTTTAGTTTATGTTATTCATTGATTGCCTGGCCCTGCCATAGCTCTCAACTGCTGTTCTGTGCTGTGCTTCACTCCAAAGTGTCAAATCAGGAACTGCCTACCCAAACTGCTGTTCATTAGCTATGTTTTGTATCCTTGTTATATGGCTGCAAGAAAAAAAGAAGGGCTGATTGATGACCATTTATAATGAGCTGGACCAATCAGAAATGATTTTCAGTTTTTTTTTTTTTATGTGTGGTTACAAGTACAACATGGCAAAGCCACCCTATTTTGCTTTCTCTTGTTTTATGTCACTTAGTACATACAGTATAGAGGATACCACTTTATTACACTGCTGTGTTTTCAAGTAGGGCTACAGTTGTCACCGACTGCTTTTAACCAACTATGCATGAATTACACGTATTTGATGCTTTGCAGATGTACCATTAATGACAAGATGAAGAAATATTTTAAAAGTCTAAATGGTACAGATGTATTTATAAACTATCAATATATTTAAACTTAAACTGGAATATATTTAAATTTATATTTATATGAGCTTTTATATGTGAGCATTCAAATCTTCATTTTTGGCTAATTCAATAGCACTAATGCACTTTGTTTTAGGTTGGAAATTTAAAATTGAAACTGAAAATGTAACAAGTCTAAATTACAGTACTGCCTTCAAGAGACTGCTCAAGCTCTTCTGACAACCAAAGGCTTCACCATAACCAGTTTGGAAAATTCTGATCTAATGTATAATATGTTCAGACAATATCAGCAGGTACACATACCAGTTACAGTAACACCACCACCCAACTGCCCTGTTTTTCAAATCCATCTTTTATCTTCAGACCAGCTATTCTTTTGATTTAGTCAGGTTGCAGTCATGCTCTCACCACATTTTATAGTTTTATTTCTATACATATTGAGAACATTTCCCTTTTTAATGCATTTTGCCTCATTTCCCTGATGCAGTGCTCCTAAACTCCCCCATGTGTCAAATCAGTGCCCTATTTGTTCACCATAAAACAGTTTAGTGATTTCAGCTTCCTTGCTTAGTAATCAAAAATAAATTGTGTTAGTAAAACACTATATTCTGAATTAGCTTAAATAAGCAAATAGCTATAAAGAATCTTTGATACTCTAACTTATCCAGGTGCCTTGCAGAATATGGATACTCTGGCCTGCAAAGATTACTGTATAAAATGTTTTGTTTTACCTTAACATAATGCCAGTGAAGCACTATCAAAAGAATAAATTGCTAGTGGCCTTCATATAGGCTATGTGACACAATAATGTGTAACAATGTATTACATGAAGAGGCAGAGAGGGAATATTTCTTCTTCGAGCCTTGTAACAGTTGGCAAGCACATTTGGACTTGCTTGCAAATCTTCCAAGCCAAAAAATATTTTATTTATGTTTGGATAAGATTGCCCAGTGCTTGTTGGCACAAGCTAACAGATCCTTTCATTGGCAGGTTGCCCCTTTTTAACATATGTTCCTGCACAGGCCTATTTGACAGCTGCAGATAAGTACTAGAACTTAAAAATGAATTTTATATTTTGTACATAGAAATGAAGCTAGGTTATACTGGGCATATTTATTTTACGTTTTTTTGTTTTTTAAACTTTGTTAATTGTGATACTTTGTAACAGTGAAGACTTCATTTAGAATTTGTAATCAATTGTAGATTTAGAAAATATGTGCATAACAAACAACATTTTAGGATTTTGGCAATGTGAATAATCAAAATATAAAACAATTTTTTTAGTTTAATTTCAAAAGGCAAATTCTAACTAGGCGTGGAAAACTATAAAAATGAAATTTCTATATGTTGAGAAGGTTAACTTAAAATACCAGTTCATGAGATGGACCTTGATTTCTATCTTGAAAATTAGACAACAAAAATTGACTAAATACTATGTAACTCTGTAACGCCTGAATTAAGCAGTGTTAACTGCAAACACTCTGAAAACAGCAATGAGAGAAATTACTAATACCAAAATGATATTGCTGATAACCAAAAGTTAATGTTACTGTATTCTTTCTTTATTTTAGCGAAAATGGAAAGGACAAGGAGTAGATGTGCAACAAAAGAAAACAGTGGGAATGAATGTACAGATAATCAAATGAAATATATGGATAGGAAAACAGCGCATATACACTTAATATTTTTTTTATTTTTTCTTGTCACCAGTAAACAGGTTAGTCGTATGCCAATCGCAGTATTCAGGGCTTGTTATACAACACAAAGTCTACAGAAAGCATACAAAGAGATACAAAGATTAAGTAAACTATAACAAAAAAAATGCCAGAACAAAACAGTATTTGTCCTAAAACATTTAGAGTATCTTTAATTATTTATAAAGACATTCATTATATTGTAATGGCTAATTGCTTCACCTTCAACCAGCAAAGGGGGGTGGGGGGAGCATGTAGGAGAGCAGCCACACAGACACAGAACATAATAAGTAGGTGAGAGTGCTTTAAACCTGAGGAGAACAGGAGGGCACTTTGCTGAAAGTGTGGTAAACTGTAGGGGGCAGAACCAACAGAACAGAGTGACGCAGCTCACAAAAACAATGACAGATCTTTTCATGGTGCGCCAGTGACCTTAATGTAGGCCCTGAATTGAGTCATTAATGACTTCCTGCATGGCTTCTTGAACAGTCGCTACAAGAAACTTTAAGGTCAGTACAAGCTTGAGATGTTTCAAAGTCAAATGTAGATGACATAAAGATTAAGCTAGCAGGGCTATAACCATTTATTACTTGTAAATTCCCAAAATCTATAATAATAAAAGGCAAAGTCCTCACTGACTGACTGACTCACTCACTCACTGACTGACTCATCACTAATTCTCCAACTTCCCGTGTAGGTGGAAGGCTGAAATTTGGCAGGCTCATTCCTTACAGCTTACTTACAAAAGTTAGGCAGGTTTCATTTCGAAATTCAAAGCGTAATGGTCATAACTGGAACATATTTTTTGTCCATACACTGTAATGGAGGAGGTGGAGTCACGTATCGCGTCATCACGCCTCCTACGTAATCACGTGAACTGAAAACAAGGAAGAGATTTACAGCACGAGTCACACGCGGGAACGAAGGTAAATGACGTTAATTTTTGACTGTCTTTTAATACTGTGTAAGCATACATATTAACACATGTGCAATTAAACGTGTGCATTTACGGGGTGATTTCTCAGGCTTAAAAGCTCACCTTTTATGAAACGCGGGAACAAAGGTAACTGACGTTGTTCACTGTCTTTTAATACTGTGTAACCATACATATTAACACATGTCCAATTAAACGTGTGCATTTACGCGGTGATTTCTCAGGCTTAAAAGCTCGCCTTTTACTAAAAAGGTAAATGCAAAACTATTTTCAATCAGTTTATTGAAACGCTCCCGTTAAGGATTGCAATAACATATTCGCGAGATAAAACAACGAAGTAGGGGGAAATGGAGGAACAGCCGCAAACAGCGAAGAGCAAAAAATTTATTAAACAATTGAGAACGGAGCGAGTTAAGCATACAATAATAATAAATAATAATTCATTACATTTATATAGCGCTTTTCTCAGTACTCAAAGCGCTATCCACACAGGGAGGAACCGGGAAGCGAACCCACAATCCTCCTACAAGCATGTTCATAAGGGAAACAAAGCACGGTGTAAAACGTAAGTTTAAATTAAGTTTATAGAAACGCTCCCGCTGCGGATTGCAATAACATATTCGCGAGATAAAAGTTTAATGAGAAGACACGAGGTATAAACGAACCACACGCCGTGGCGCAACGTTAGGGGCAACAGTTTCAACCATTCTATGATCTGCTTCTCGCAACTGAAAGACGGCACATGGCGGATGTTAGCCGACTTGCTGACCGCAACGTTAGGGGCTTCAACAATGGCGCTGACGCCACATCTCAGTGCCAACACTTTGCAGACTCTACTTAAAAGACACGCCCTCCTCACTGGACAGTTAAAAACACCAATCAAACTAACGATGACATCAAGTATTACCCAATCAAAACTAGGAAAGGAGGCATCTTCATAAAATGCGTGTGGGATGATTTGCATGAGACGCTGCTTTAAAAAAAAAATGATAAAAAAAATACGGGATAAATCCCATCCAGTATTGATTCAAAACGGGACGCGCAATTTCATTCTCAAACGCGGCACGATTCCGTATTTTAAAGGACGGGTGGCAACCCTACAGTGCCAGGTAACCACCCATACAATCACATTGTGATTCAGACTAGGAATGCAATGAATGTAATTACCCCGATCTACATACAAGGCGAAAGTCTTGCAACATTCAAAGATGATGGTTTGGGATAAGTACACCATACAACATAAAAGAGCTTATGAAGCCTTGAACCGAAAAAAGCAAGATCTCAGAGATCGTAAAAAAAAAAATAGGAGGTAATGTCGTTTTACTCGCTGTAGATTTTAGTCAAACATTACCAGTTATTCCACGAGGGAGACCAGCAGATGAACTCAACGCGTGTTTAAAATCCATGCTTCTCCCACGCTCTGTTATATGTCGCGTGTTCTCGGGTAGGTGCACCAAAAAATTTATACATTTAAGCATGTAATGGGCAAACAAAAAATGAGGTATACCCGAAGGCACTGCAGTAGTACTTAATGTAACTTTACTTCTTAAATTTTAATGTTTTACTGTTTAATAATTTATACGCTTCTTATATGTTGTTCAAATTCTTTTATCAAAATACCACTGACAGCGCAATGCACGATAACATGGAGTCAATACACCATACGCATCCGCCCACGGCTGCCCTGCTGTGCGCAGATAGGAGTTGATTCTACAATAAAATAAAATAAACATAAAAAGAGTAAAACAATCATCACCCATAAACCGTGTGTGTGTGTATATATGTGTATATATATATGTTGATATGTGGATGTGTATATGTATATATATATATATATATATATATATATATATGTAGATATGTATATATATGTGTATATGTATATGTATATATATGTTTATATGTGTGTGTGTGTATTTTATATATATAAAACACAGCAACACTCATAACAATGACAACACAATTACATTGACAATCATGTTACGTTATTTTTAAAATGTTTCCTTTTTTTTTCATAACCTCTTTAACACACTACTTCTCCGCTGCGAAGCGCAGGTATTTTGCTAGTCAGTAATAAAAGAAGAGACAGAGAAGAAGTTATCAAGTAAAATATATTAGTCAACATCATGTTTTTTCGGCAGAAGAGCTAAAATGATGCTAATATGGTGGAATTTGAGGCAGTGACAGAAAAAATTTATAGCAGTAGATATTATTAACTATGCCTTTCAAATATGTTTTAATGAGGTACCCTATGACAGTCTAATCATACTGTAAATCTACAAGGGGCACAGATCCAAGAAATAGTCTATTGGTGGAAACCCAAAAGGCTCCAATATAGACAGTATGAAATTGTGGTCAAGGGATTATTCTATGAATTAGTTTTGATATCAAAATTGAGGTAGGTGAGCAGGTACCCTAACCTAACAACGTGTCTACAGCTCCACCAAGACAAAATTTGAGTTGATATTTAACAAATGAAATTATAGTATATGTAAAATATGATGGGTTTAATTATATGAAGTTCAGTATCACAAATTCTTGAGCAACATTTAAATCTGAGAGTATAAAGAAGAGAATAAAAAATTTTTAGGGTGCTGGGTTATAACAGCACTATATAAGAAGTACTAGTTGAGAAAGTTATGTTTAATTCTTTCAGGGCGGATGTTGACTTTTGTCAAGAAAAGGGATTGACAGTGGTAATCAACTTTAAAAGGTACATAGCATAATGCACTTCTGAGTCCATTTCTGGACTGCTGTGAGAACAGGTTAGTAAATGTATTAATGAGAAAAGCATAGCCATGATTGGTACTATTGGGTTACACTGTTCCCTTCTTAATTGACTTGTTGTTATGTTTCTTGTGTACAAATTGTTTACATAAAAACTGATCACAAAAAAGTGTAATTTATTTATTATTTCTGTTTGAACAACCCCAGAGCTCTTTTTCATTAAGTTTTGAGCTTTGGGATTGAGAATTTGGATGGAAAATCAAACTCACTGTTTCACTACCATTTTTAAGGCAACATGCGTGGTGCAAAGTTACGGGACATTTAACAGCCAAGTGTCTGATATGGCCGGCACAGTGGTAGCGCTGCTGCCTCGCAGTAAGGAGACCTGGGTTTGCTTCCTGGGTCCTCCCTGTGTGGAGTTTACATGTTTTCCCCGTGTCTGGGTGGGTTTCCTCTGGGTGCTCCAGTTTCCTCCCACAGTCCAAAGACATGCAGGTTAGGTGCATTGGCGATCCTAAATTGTCCTTAGTGTGTGCTTGGTGTGTGGGTGTGTGTGTGCTGGTGCCCTGCCCGGGGTTTGTTTCCTGCCTTGCGCCCTGTGTTAGCTGGGATTGGCTCCAGCAGACCCCCGTGACCTTGTAGTTAGGATATAGCGGGTTGGATAATGGATGGAGTCTGATATATTAATATAGACAATATGTGAAAAATCATGCACTGACACAAAGTTTTGAAATGAGAATGCACTGTTTTGACTTTCAAAATTTAAATGGAGTGCTGTGCAAGATTTGAAATTTTTAGAATGAATATAATTCTCACACTTTTTAAGTATAATACATAAATATACATATGGATGTATATGTGACTATTAGGATCATACATAATGCTCATTTTTTGTGTTATTATTTTGTAATGTTAAAAAAAAATATCACTGCAGGAAAATGTCACTCTAACCAATCTGCACCCCATGCAGCAGCCCTGATGAGCTGTGTTTTCCTGCTGTGATATATTTTTTTATTTAAATGATTTGTACTAAAAATGACTTTGTTATGCATGTCATGAACCCAATTATACTTTGTTTTGGAAGGTGCTATAAAAATAAATATTGTTTTCGCTCATTGTCTTAAATTTATCCTTATACAGGTTTTGTCATTACATCAGACCCTCAGTTATTTGTTTTTACATACCATGACAACAGATCATTATTGACTTTTTAGATGTTTAAATGATTTAAAAATATTGTTTGAAAGTTTAAATTATCCATAACTGTCCTCTCATTTAGTACATAACTTTGGCACAACTTTCTATGCATCCATTATAGAACAGAAGATTTTGACCACATTTATAAGAATCACACACAGTATGATTTAAATATTCACAGTCTAGGAATATTTTTAGTGTAACTGCAGCTTAAAAGCTCTACTTGAAATCTCTTATTTTACCCATTTCTATTACCTTGTGCCCTGTTTTGTAGTTTAATTCTGTAGCTGTGCTTGATCTAATATATAAAGCTATCCCCATTGCCTTACCCATCACAGTTGCTATGCTGAATATTTTTTAATGTTACATCACATTACTAGCTGTATACAATCTGACAGGTATACTTTCCAACAGTGGTTTCAAACTCCGGTCCTGGAAGTCCTCAGGTCCTTAGTGACTTGTTTTTGCTTGTAATTAACTTCTTTTGAATTGACTATATTTGACTTGCTCTTGAAGACTCTGACTTCTTAATTGTTTCTTTTTCCTTAATTAGCAGCCAAACAATAATGAGGTACAAAATGAGCCAAAACATGACCAGCAAACTGTATTGATCATACGATATCCGAAAATAAAAAAAGATGAAGGTCTCGGCAATGTTGATCTGCTCAGGTCCACAAAACATTTTAACAGTGCTCTTAGTACTATGGTGTTGTACCGTGTTAGCCATTATGAATGTAGAGAAAAGCCAAGCAAAATGACACCTTTTATTGGCTAACTAAAAAGATTACAATATGCAAGCTTTCAAGGCAACTCAGGCCCCTTCTTCAGGCAAGATGTAACTCGAAAGCTTGCATATTGTAATCTTTTTAGTTAGCCAATAAAATGTGTCATTTTGCTTGGATTTTCTCAACAGTGCTCTTAGAAAAGAGAAAATCAGCAATTTTGGAAAGAAATGTATGCTAATACACAATGAGAGCAGCAACAAGCCATGGAATTAAAGAATGGGTTTAATTAACAACAAGACTCAGTGCATAATTAACCAACTGGTTGGAGTTTCAGGCCCTGACTTAGTTGGTCTTCTGTTGGCTCACTCACTTCACATTTCATTTCTCTTTGGGTGTCATTTAAGGAAAGAAATGAAGCAATTCAGAGGAACGATGAAGAAATTCAGGGGAACAAATCTTAAAAAACAAGTCAATTAAAATCAATTCAAAAGAAGTTAATTAGCAGAAAAAAATGGTACACTAATTAATAAAAGGGTAGGAATGAAAACCTGCAACTATTGTGGCCCTCCTGGACTGGAGTTTGAGACCACTGCTTTACACACCCTCCTGGTATTTCAAAGTAGTGCATCTCTAATAACCGTACTACCAATTTGTATCTTTCTTCTTAATTTTGCACTCTTCAATTTTGCCTAGTAAGGCATCTCATGATGATGAATGAGGTTATTGTTAATAAATAAACATTCATTGGTTGATTATGGTAAATATACTTTATTTGGCTGGTTTACAGCATGACATTTAATAATGTGTTAAAAAATGGAATTATTACTCTCCTTAATTATCATATTGTTAATATTTTCCATTACTTTGATCATGTTTTCACTACACCATTGGCATTGCACAAATATGCATTCATGACCTGGAAGTGATGTCACTGGAAGCTATGAATATGTAAGGCCATAGTTACAAATATGACCTTAGCCAATATTGATGGCTAATATTTTTTCAACAATCTAAATTTTATTGAAGTTATGG
This sequence comes from Erpetoichthys calabaricus, assembly GCF_900747795.2. Classification (NCBI taxonomy): domain Eukaryota; kingdom Metazoa; phylum Chordata; class Cladistia; order Polypteriformes; family Polypteridae; genus Erpetoichthys; species Erpetoichthys calabaricus. The sequence continues at coordinate 67,664,954 of NC_041396.2, forward strand.
TTATATAATATTTTTACAAAAAATGAGCTTTATAGTTATGAGTTTACTTTGCTGAAAGAAAAATTTTTACTTGGCTGTATGCTGAAGTAAAGCAGTAAAGCAGCCTTCCTAAAAATTGGAACAATATGCTTTTAAGTAGCTGTTTAGGAAATGAGCAATTTACTGTTTGCTAAATTATTTACTCACCCTGTCCATCCATCTGTTTTCAAATGTGTTTAGTCCAGTTCATGGTTATGAGTACTGAGACACTACTGTGAGAATTGGGCACAAGGATGCAAATCAGTCAGTTAACTATTAACTATTGATATATGTTTGGTGTTTTCTGTTAAGGTAAATTGCATGCAGCTTTAGAATAGCTTAATAAAGTTGATTTTTTTTATTATCCTATTAAGTATTCCAGCCTGCTGCATTCAGACTATATCTCCACAGCGTACATGAAGTGGGGTGTGTCTTGAATGAATCTCATTGAAATGCATGCCGCTTTGTGCCAATCAACTATTGTGAGATTTCTAAAGACCATGCTATATGGTCAAATATCATGACAAATAAAATGTTATTGTTTGAGATCATTTCTAATTTCTGTGTTTGTTGTATATCAGTTTAGTTTGTCTTCTGACAAATGAATGTGAATTATGTCTTGATCTGACATTTCAAAATTATTGCTATTGCATGCTGAAACTTTTAACATGTATTACAATGAGCAAAAGGCTTGTATGAGTGTCAGTTGTTGTGGCTGATACATTTTTATGATTTACTTTAGTATTTTTAATTTCATTGAGTTACACATTTAAAGGTATTTATTGCTTTTTTAATAGTTATTATCTCATTTAGTAATTTGTCTGTCTTGTCGATGTGTTATCACTGCATGTTTATACACCAGTGAGTATAGCTAGAAACAAATATTTTTAATTGTACTGTAATTTAAAACAAATTAAACTGAACTGAATTTGATTTGATTTGATTTTTTTTTCTCATTAATGACAAAGGAAAATTATTGCCTTAGGTGTCATTTTTTAAGATTTTTTAAAGGCTGTAAAATCACTGTTATTAAGAATGTTTTTAATGCCTATGAGAGTCACTCAAGTAAGAGTTTCATTCCATTTTGTGCACAACACAATAAAGTTAAACTTCAACAACCTCAATTCTGCTGTTACACTTACAACTCAATTCCACATAATCCAGGGATATCTTCTGGGACAAAAGGAACATTTTACTCTGAAAGTGGGCTGCTGTGTACACAATGCATAAAACTTGTATTACATTTATGCAGCAACTAGAAAAACACAGAAACTTTTCCAAGATTCAAATTACTTTAGTCCTGCATCTTAATTTTTTTACTTATCTTTCATGTACGCAGTGTAAAATATTATGTACTGCCTTACTGTGCCACAAATATTTAAGTGTGGTCCAGCAATAATATATATTTCTAATTAAAAGAATTGCAGAAACTTTGTAGTTTACTTTTTATAATATATTTACAACTATTTACAAAACACTGATGTGCTTAGAAAATTAGCATCATACTTTTATAGCCAATCATTTCTAATTAATTTTTATTGGTGGATGATATAAAACATTCCTGTAAGTTTTTGAACAATTAATTTTCAAGCAATATTATGGATATTATGGTAAAATATGTTCATTTTGTGATCCTTCCCATCCTACAGTCGGTGTCTTCCTTAAGCTTGATACTGCTGGGATTCTAACCAGCTCTTTCTGTTGCAGTATCAGAAAATGCAACTTCAAGAAATGGATGGACAACTGCATAATATTACACATCACTGTTGCCATACAAACTTTAACAAACTGAAAACATATTACTATTCACTATGTGATAGTTAAGTAACTTTCTTTGTCAAAGCAGTATGCTATGTATTGCTTTTTCAGAAATGTGACCTCTTTTCATTTTATTTTGCCAGTTAGCATCCATACTGGAACAGTAACTGCTAAAAGAGAATCAAACTATAGCTATAGAAACTGTTGAAATAATACATTTTAGACATAATGTTTTTATAAGTCAGCAAAGAAAAAATGTTTAATAATAAAAAAATAATAATAAAAATATGTGTATTATAAAAGATTCAGGAAAGGCTTGGGAATTAACTTTAATTACTGCTAAAGCCACAACATTCCTATTAAATTGTACACTATTCTACCATTGTTCCCATAGATAAAATCGGGAATGGTCTCCCCTAGACTTTCTCGTATACTCAGATATGAGGATGGATATTTGAGGAGTAAACTGCAAGACAACAATTATATTTTTATATTTGTACATTAAAGAACCATCAGCAACAAATCAACTTAATAATATATTGAACAATTATTATAAAGGCTGAATAAATCGGACTCTGCAGCTGCATGAATAAAAGGTAAAGTACCACTTACTGTATATAAATAGCCTAAAAGTTGATAGAAATCTACATTTTGTACCTAATATTTGTATGCAAAATTTGGTTGAAGTTAAAGAGTACTCAAGTTATTGTATTTACATACACACACACACAGACAAGACACACAGACATAATTCCAAAAATAGTATTTTGCAGACTCTAAAACGTTGAGATTCATCAAAATCTCGAAATTGAATTTTTTCGAGGATTCCAATACTTTCCCTACAGTTCATATACGAAAAAGTCAGGGAGGTCTAAAATGTCGAGATTCATCAAAATCGACATTGAATTTTTGGATGATTACAATACTTTCCCTATACTTCGTATATGAGAAAGTAAAAACGGAATGCAGTGGCATTCTTTTGAATAACTTCAATTAATTTTGTCAGGATTTTTTGTTCTGTTAGTTAATACTGCATGTTGATGTGTTAAATACAATCCATGTATCCCTCTGCCAAAGCCACCTATATAAAGTGTGGTAGTGGGGCAGCTGGAGCATACCCCAGCAAGCCTTGTTTGCAAAGCAGAATCAGTCCATGGGAAGGGAGCCAGTCCATCGTCCATTTTTAGCACCGCCAATTCATTTAACTTACTTGTCTTTGGACTGTGGGAGGAAACCAGTGCATCCAGAGGAAGACGGGGAGAACATGCAATTTCCATGCCAGGATGACCCAGTATGTAAACCCCAGCCTCCTTACTGTGAATTAGAAGCACTACGATAGCATCACTGTACTGCCCATATTAAATACATGCAATTTTTACTTATTCAGGGCTGTAATGAAGAAAAAATACATAAATGAAAAGCAGAAATATTAAAAGAATGCTTTACATATTCATCCCAGTTGTTTTTTATTCTTCAAAATGCATTCCATCATTTCAGTGAATAAAAAATGTAAAACATCTGTGTAGATGCCAAGTTAAACTTGTACTAAACCTGGGAGAGTAGTAAACCTTTTCACAACATTAAGTGAAATTTGAAACATTTCTGATATGATCAGAAATCCTGTAAAACATCTCAGAAAATGGCATGTATGTAAATAATTAATGTAATTGTCATTTTACTGCATGTTGTATCTACACCTCTATACCACTATCCAGGCTGTTCTTTGTACTGAGAAAACATTGCTGGTACAGGTACAACCACAGTACAGAAACAAAAACAATGCATCTGCAAAAAAAATGACATTGTTGAAGCAAAAATAATAATAATCATTATCATATGTTATGCTACTCAAGAATATATGAAGAGGATCTGTTCAACTGCAGCATTGACACATTCCACCTGTTTTTTCAATTCAAACCAAATTCTTTCAGTTCCCTGTTACCAAAGGGACTGTTAATAACCGTAAGAATTGTGTTAAATGGAACAGGAAATGCAGGTGTATTCCTGAAACTGTAATGACAATCAATGTGAAAGAGTCAAAGAAAGCACATTCAAAAATAAGGCTGTAAACAAAGTCAAAATAAGGATTGTCAGCAAGCAGACTCTTGGCCTTAAAGTCATAAATAAATCTGAGAAGCGAATGGCAAAGTATTGTGAACCTGGAGACAAAATATACAAAAAAGAGTCCATAACCTCAGACTTTATGCTTGGGTTACAAAGCTGAGCATTCATAAAGATGGCACATATTGCCTTCTAGCACTAGAATTACCAAAGCCTATGAAAAAACTTGTAAACCTGACCCAACTTAAAACCCTACGCACCTCTCCTTCAGCGTCTTTTGTCTTGTAAATGTGTCGATCAGCAGCAAACAGCCTGCTATACCATCACACCTACCGCCGCAGAAAGGGCAAGAAGTTCTTCCAGTTCAAGCCTTGATTATCTGGGAATGAGCCACCTAGAATTGTATAGAGTAAATAATTTCATGTGTGTTCCGTGTCTACAAGAATCTATATAAACACATTATTAAAAAAGAAACGTTTTTAATGTTTTAGTAATAAATTTCAAAATGTAGACATGAACTGTATAATGTGTGAAGGTTGAAGTCCAAATATCAAATAAACACTTTCACAAAAGGTGCAAGTGCAATATGACAGTGTCCATGGTGCAGTGGTAAGAACTGCTGACTTACAATCCAGTGGTTGCGAATTCGAAACCAGCTAACCCGCAAATTTACCATTTTGAGTAGTGAGCTACTCTTATTGTTAATATTATACAATAAAAACATACATTTGATTTGTGTCTGTAACAGCCGGAGTAAATTTATAGTATTTGTAAAAGAGTTTTTTTTTTTTAACCACGGTTATTTTAACTTCACCTATTTGTTGTCTGGTACAAATCTTGTAATCGATATTTAACCCACATACTATTGTACAAATGACTTGAAATTTTGCACACTTACTCACTTCCGATGACAACATATGAATCAATAATCAGTTTCACTAATTGATCAATTAATCCATGTTAATTAAGAAATGAAATTTTCATATGAAGAATAGTTCAAGATTTCACCAATAGATGGTGCTAGTAACGGATAGAAATATTAAAGGAAGTGTTAAAATATTGATTACAAAATTATACTAAAACAAACCCAAGACTAAAAAGTCCATCCATCCATCCATCCTCTTTCACTTATCCAAGATCGGGTCGCGGGGGCAGTAGCTTGAGCAGAGATGCCCAGACTTCTCTCTCCCCGGCCACTTCTACTAGCTCTTCCAGGGTAATTCCGAGGCGTTCCCTGGCCAGCCGAGAGACACAGTCTCTCACGTGTGTCCTGGGTTTTCCCTGGGGCATCCAAACCGGACCCCCTCATCACCCTGGCTGCGCCTAGTAATTCTGCCTATAAAAGTTATGAACAGAATCGGTGACAAAGGGCAGCCCTGGCGGAGTCCAGCTTTCACTGGAAATGGGTTTGAGTTACTGCAATGTGGACCAAGCTCTGACACTGATCGTACAGGGACCGAACAGCCCTTACAAGGGGGTCCGGTACCCCATACTCTCGGAGTACCCCCCACAGGATTCCCTGAGGGACACGGTTGTACGCCTTTTCCAAGTCCACAAAACACATGCAGACTGGTTGGGCAAACTCCCATGCACCCTCCAGGACCCTGCTAAGGGTGTAGAGCTGGTCCACTGTTCCACGACCAGGACGAAAACCACACTGTTCTTCCTGAATCCGAGGTTCGACTATCCGACAGACCCTCCTCTCCAGGACCCCCGAATAGACTTTTCCAGGGAGGCTGAGGATTGTGATCCCTCTGTAGTTGGAACACACCCTCCGGTCCCCCTTCTTAAAGAGGGGAACCACCACCCCAGTCTGCCAATCCAGAGGCACTGTCCCTGATGTCCATGCGATGTTGCAGAGGCGTGTCAACCAGGACAGTCCTACAACATCCAGAGCCTTGAGGAACTCCAGGCGTATCTCATCCACCCCCGGGGCCCTGCCACCAAGGAGTTTTTTGACCACCTTGGTGACCTCAGTCCCAGAGATGGGGGAGCCCACCACCGAGTCCCCAGGCTCTGCTTCCTCATTGGAAGGCATGTTATTGGGATTGAGGAGGTTTTCGAAGTACTCTCCCCACCGATCCACTATGTCCCGAGTCGAGGTCAGCAGTGCACCATATACAGTGTTGACACTACACTGCTTCACCCTCCTGAGACGGCGGATGGTGGACCAGAATCTCCTCGAAGCCGTCCGAAAGTCGTTCTCCATGGCCTCCCCAAACTCCTCCCACGCCCGAGTTTTTGCCTCAGCAACCACCAAAGCCACATTCCGCTTGGCCTGCCGGTACCTATCAGCTGCCTCCAGAGTCCCACAGAACAAAAAAGTCCTGTAGGACTCCTTCTTCAGTTTGACGGCATCCCTCACTGCTGCTGTCCACCAACGGGTTCAGGGATTACCGCCACGACAGGCACCGACCACCTTACAGCCACAGCTCCGGTCAGCCGCCTCAACAATAGAGGCACGGAACATGGCCCATTCGGACTCAATGTCCTCCACCTCCCTTGGGACTAAACTAAATAAATAAACTTTTTAAGACTAAAAAGTTGAAAATAATATATATATAAAAAATAGTTTTTAAAAACCACACTTATATTAAGTTAAAAAGTGTACTTAAAATTAAAAAATACGTCTCTCATACATCACTCGTAAAATAAAAGCGTGGGTGCTTTTGCTAAGATTTTAAGAAGTGTTTTTTGAATGTTGATTGATGAAAAGCACGCACCTTTTATTTTACGTGTGATGTATATATATATTATTTACTTTCTCTCAGTCATGATCACGATACAACACCCACCCCCTGCCCCAAATCTGACGCCTCTAGTTTTTATTTGAAACTGGAAATAACTATAGATGTGAGTGGTGTTTTGAGACAATGGAACTGGAAATTCTCTGAAATAATACATACGTACATTTTGGAAAACATTAAAAAAAAGGATAAACTTCTAAATAAGAAATCCAAATGAATTACAGATATCAGAACACCCAAGACAATATGTTTTATTCAAATCTGAAAGTTGTGGAAACCCACCCAAAACGTTTTAACCTAAATGTGAATTACAACACCAACTAAGTAACAAAATACTAAGACTACAAAATAACAGTATTATGCACTTAAAAGTCAACAAAAAGAAAACAATGTTAACTTGTAATTAAATGATTAACACAAAGCACCCAATTTTTGCGGTGGTGGCCATCCATGTTGCATAATTTCTAGCTCATTATTAAACCACGGCATGAAATCAACAGTGCTAATAAATTTCCAACTAAATAATCTTGTACACGACTTACAGCTGCAGGGACAGTTTGACAAAATAATTTTCTTAAACAACAGTGTGGTCTAAGAATAATTTATATGAAAACAAATAATATAGGAACTTCTAGACACACGTTTAATACCCATTAATATATACTGCTCAAAAATTTAAGGGAACACTTTTTAGTCAGAGTATAGCATCAAGTCAATGAAACTTCTGGGCTATTGATCTGGTCAGTTAAGTAGCAGAGGGGGTTGCTAATCAGTTTCAGCTGCTTTGGTGTTAATGAAATTATCAGCAGGTGCACTAGAGGGGCAACAATGAGACAACCCTCAAAACAGGAATGGTTTAACAGGTGGAGGGCACTGACATTTTTCCCTCCTCTTCTTTTCTGACTGTTTTTTCACTAGTTTTGTATTTGGCTACAGTCAGTGTCACTACTGGTAGCATGAGGTCATACCTGGACCCTACAGAGGTTGCACAAATAGGAAACTGACATCTTCTGCCTCATGGTAAGTAAGAAAGTTTGGATAATATCTTTCTTAAACAACCAGTGCACCATTTACAGTATGTGCAAATTATATTGGAAAATTGTTCAGTGACTTACAAAGCTGCTAAAAGCGAGAGTTCACAAAATAAGGGATGTAAAAAATAAAAAGTTGTAAAGAAAAGACAACTGGAGGTGAAAAGCATGAACCAACAGAGCAAAATGCATGAAAGGTTGTTAAATATGAAACAGGGTTTTCATGTATTTTAGTCTAAAGAGATATTTTATTTACATTTGTCATACTTTTTTATTTTCAAAATAATTGTTTTCATAAAGAAATTGGCAAATCATGTTTGACTTTAAATAAAATAATTCATATTTTTTACTATGTGTATTAGATGAGAATACAAATCAAAGTGCATAAAACAATGTATAGAAGCAAGGAATTAAGATGTCACAAGTTTGCCAAAAATTTAATAAAAATGAAAATAATTAAAAAGAGACACAACAGCAACATTTATTTATATAGCACAATTTCACACAAATGATGTAGCTCAAATTGCTTTAGAAGATGAAGAAAGAAAAAAGAAACATATATAAATAAGATCAGGCAATACTATGTAACAAAGAATAAAGGTCTGATGGCCAGGAGGACAGAAAAAACAAACAAAAAAAAGTAACTCCAGAAGGCAGGAGAAAAAAAAAGACAAAATCTGCAGGGGTTCTGAGGCCATGGGACCACCCAGCCTCCACTGGGCATTCTACCTAACATCAATGATCTCAATCAGTCCTCATGGTTTTCAGGCTTCACATGGAAGAATTTGAGGATGATGTTCATGTGAACCTCTGGCCTTCAATCCATCAATGTAGGGACTGCATGGTGCCTTGATCAGGTGGTGGCGCAAAATAACGAAAAAAGAACAGCAGAGAAAATAGGGGTTAGTACAAATCGTGGAGCCATGATAAAATTGATAATTAAATGCATATACAGAATATCAGGGTTACATTAAAATGAAGCTATGAGAAAGCCCTATTAAAATAATGGGTGTTTAGCAGTTTTTAAAAATACTCCACTGTATTAGCCTGGCGAATTTCTATCGGTAAGCTATTCCAGATCTTAGGTGCATAACAGAAGGCTGCCTCACTACTTCTTTTAAGTTTAGCTCTTGGAATTATAAGTAGACACTCATTTGAAGGTCTAAGGTTACGATTTGGAGTGTAAGGTGAAAGATTTTCTGAAATATAGGATGGAGCGAGATTATTTAAGGCTTTGTAAACCATAAGCAGTATTTTAAAGTCAATTCTAAATGGTAACACAGGTAACCAGTGTAGTGACATCAGAACTGGAGAGATGTGCTTGGATTTTTTTTTCATAGTTAAGATTCTGGCAGCTGCATTCTGCACAAGTTGCAATCGATTGATGTCTTTTTTTGGTAGTCCTGAGAGGAGTGTATTATAGTAATCTAGTCGACTAAAAACAAAAGCGTGAACTAATTTTTCAGCATCTTGCAAAGTTATAAGGGATCTAATTTTTGCTATATTTCTTAAGTGAAAAAATGCTGTCCAAGTGATCTGATTAATATGTGATTTAAAATTTTGGTCACAGTCAATAATTACCCCTAAATTCTTTACCTCCTTCTTGACTTTTAAGCCTAATAGTTCAAGTTTATTTCTAATACCCTCATTATATCCATTTTTGCCAATCACTAAGGATTCTGTTTTCTCCTTATTTAGTTTGAGAAAACGATTCCTCATCCATTCAGAAACACAAGTAAGACATTGGGTCAGTGAACCAGGAGAGGCAGGTAAATACAGTTGTGTATCGTCAGCATAGCTGTGGTAGCTTAAGTTATGCCTTGAGATAATCTGATCTAATGGAAGCATGTAGATTGAAAACAGCAGTGGACCCAGAATAGATCCTTGTGGAACACCATACACAAATATAGTAGTTTAATCTGTATGGAAAATTACCAAGCCATTTTCAGAACCTGCGTATTTCACTTCAGGGTTATGGATGCTAATGAAAAAATTCAGTGTACTGTATATCAAAGTATTATATTCATACCTAGGCATCACAGAGGCGTAGTGCATGCTGCTGCCCTGCAGTAAGGAGACCAGTGTTCATGTCCCGGGTGTTACTTGTGTGAGTTTGCATATTCACCCCTTGTCTGTGAGGAGTTTCTCCTGGGTGCTCTGGTTTCCACCCACAGTCCAAAGACATGCATGTTAGGAGGATTGCCATTGCTAAATTGGCCCCTGTGTGTGTGTTCAGCCTGCAATGGACTGGAGCCCTATCCAGGTGTTGTGTCCTATGATTGCTGGGATAGGGCCCCATAACATTGCCACGAATAAGCAGATTAGGAAGATGGATGGATGCTTATATATTTCATCAAAGCAAGTTTTATTTTTCATGTTATATTAGTTACTTATCTTTGTCTGGCATTGAATATTAAAGAAAAAAAAATGGGTCCACTCTGCAGGTGTGTCTCCCCATTTCTGTTTCAGTACAAAAATGACTCTTATAAAAGCAGCATGTTTATTTAAAAAATGTTCAAACTCTCAAACAAAATGCAGGTGCTTTTCATAATGAAGATATCTTTCTTCTGTCAGGTTGACAGTGCATGCTGGGATGAAATACTAGAGTGTAACCAAGCAATACATATGTGTGATGTCAGCAATCAGTTATTCACTGACTACTTAGAAAAAGCACATGTTGTACTGCAGTGTTCAAAAGAATATACAGTATAGCATTCGGCCAAAGATTGAAAGAGAACAGTGATGGTAACAAAAGATTCAAGTAATTTTGGTAATTTGTACAATTTTTATACTAAGAAACATCATAAGTCAATCACTATATATTTTGGAACAATACAGAGATTTATTTTTATTTTGATATAGATAATATAAATAAAATATGCCCACACTTGGATGTCTTTCATATGTTACAACATGGAGTATTAATTTTACTGCCATTTTCTGCAGTCAATCACAGCAAAACCTTTTGCCTGAAAAGAAAATGTTAACATATTTTTCTAACTCTACATTAAGTAATAAAACACAAAATGACTAACGCTCTAAGTGTTCACCCCAAACCGAACCCTTATTTGATATACGCAGCCATCGTTGTGTAATCTTCTTATATAATACGCTACTGTGGCTGTTCGTTTGTCTATCCAGGATTTTGAATCACCTGTAGCTTGCAAACCGTTTGACCTATTGATCTGAAATTTGGTACACATATACTACATGATGTCTACTATCCACTTTCTGGGTGATGATTGACCTCCAAGGTTTCAGGGTAATGATTGACCTCCTATTTTTATTTTATTTTATTGTGGAATCAACTCTCAGTAGCGGCCAGCAGGGCGGCTGTGTGGCGCATGTGTATGGGTGCTGTTCTCATCCCTACCACCTTTGCCGTCACTTCACCTACCTCTTCATATCTTAAATCATTCTTGAGGCAGATTGAAGACTTAAGTGCCAGCTTAAGTGAAAAATGGAAGAAAACACACTAATTAATTGCAACACAAACACTGACTTAATCAGTTTTAACGCAAAAAGATGCTGACGGAAGAAGAGAAGAAGTGGGCCGCTAGGGTGGAGAAAAGAAGAGCTGCTCAGGATGCAGCAAGTGCATCAACCTCTGAGCAAACGAATGCTAAACGTACAGAGAAAGAGGATGAAAACTAGGAATGCCCCAGTCAAGTGTATTCATGCAGTGCGTTGTTACTGGTATAAATATAAAATCTGACATGTTGTATTACTCAATGATAATTTAGTATTTAAATTAAAAATTATTACATTATTACACATTAGCTCTTGACTCTTGATTTTTCTTGAATAGTCACTATTACCTATCTTTTTAAACTTCAGCTTCAAAAGTGTTAAGATCTAATCTTTGTTTTATTCACTTCAGGGGTCAGTCCAATTAATATGAAGAATTTCCTCTCAAAATTAATTCTAATTAGCTCTTTTTATGTATTGTTTTAGTTCAATTCTTTACAGGTTTGCTTTGCTTGATCATTCATCCATCCATTATCCAACCCGCTATATCCTAACACAGGGTCATGGGGGTTTTCCTAAATTTTTTTTCTGAAAATGAGATAATGGTTTTCTAAAACCATGTCATAAAATCTGCCCATTCTGTAATTCATGTACAGTGTTTTAAAAATGAACACAAGTCTCCACTAAAATATCTCAAGATAGATCTAGATGTGTTGAATCCATTTCTAAAATTGGAATTTCTCTATTCAATTAAATTATGTTACATTTTTTCTATTAAATTAACAGTTTCTGCAAGATAACAGATTCAGTGAAAATGGCATTTAAAAAGAAAATAGTAGAATTTTTCATTTTTGTGTTTTATGGTATAAGTATTTTTCGTGCTCAAAATGTTATTTGAAGTACATTTTGAGCTGAAAAATATCAGCTTTTAATGTTAGGTAAGGAAGAGACAACCCAAAATCAAAAATCTGTTAAACATTTTATGTTCTTAATAAGTATTTTTTTTCTCAGTCTTCTTATTCCTTCAAAATAACCAGGAATTTAGTTTTAGAAGGTTAGAAAGGTGCTGTTTTATTGTCCAGTTAAGAGTAAGTTGCTGTTTAAATGTTTTCTATAGAAATATGCAGGGCTGGGTTGATCTATCAATTGTTTAGACTAGATAACAGGTAAGAAAACATTAAAAGAATATACATACCATTCTTTTATTTAAAAGAAAAAAAAATACATGCACTACAAAAATTCAGGAGCTTCCGCCTTCCTACCTAGCACTTGGGTGTACCCTGTCTTAAAAATACATTTCCTGCACTCTCATTTGGAGAACATCTTAGCGGAGAACATCTTTGTGGTCTCTTATGAACATGGGGAGAGGTTCCACCAGGACGTCGCTCAAATGGAGAGACGTTAGAGTGGAAAGTAGAGTGAGTCTATGTTAGTAGACATCTGTTGGTCATTCCATCATGAAACATCTTCAGAGGATCAGAAGAGGAAAAATAGTACCAAGTGACTACTTTTTGTAAGTAATAATTTTAAACAATTATATGTATAATTTATCATTTTTTAAGTCTAAATAGTTTTAAAAATATATTACAATTTTTCTGTATGTGTTTTTTCTTTTTCATTTTAAACCTTCATCTTTGAAAAACTGGATGTGACAGAGCAATTATGTTGCCAGATTTTGATTCAGCACCAATTTGAAAAGAACACCTACATTTTTGGACAGGAGCGAAAAACTTTCTTTTTTTATTTTACAGAACCAGTGAAATTAGTTTGGAATGGTCTGTGGTGCAGCTGGATGAATGCATGCTGGGTGAGAGCAGTGCTCATCTACAGCATCCAGACTATTCCAGGTTTGACAGTTCAGTTTTGTCTTCTGCAATTTGCTTATTTACTATAATGCACGCCCTCTTAAAAAAACTTCTCATGCTTACCAGCTTGTGCTCAGTTGGTAACTTTGAAGTTTATTGCACAAGCTTATTTTTGATTGTTTTTGCTGCCATGTTACATTCATTGTAATGCCTGATGATAAATTACTAATATTAATATAATTATGCCAAAAATTGTCACTCCTTATTCTCAATTAACTTATCAATCATATATTTGGGTATGCCACAGCATGGATGCTTACAACCCATTATCATAGCCATTTTTAAGGTTTGTTTCACTTGTTTATAATTCAAAGATTTTAGTTTAATTTTATTGTACTTGAGTTATTGTTTGTATTTTTCAGAAACAAAAACATCGTTCATAAGTCAAAGGAATGTGAAAATATTTTAATCCATATCAGAATTTATTTATAAATCCTCATTTGGGAATCATGTAAAAATAACTGATGACTAAACAACAATTCTCTTGTCCTATAAAAAAGTTCATTCTTTAGAATCTAGAGGGAAAGCAATAGGGAGCCAATTTTATGCTTATTCAGATGGTTTGGTTTAATTTATAATTAAATGATGATGTAATGTTCACTTCATATTACTTCACACAAATTTTTTTTATCCCACCGGGAGACCAAAACATCATCTTATAGCATAAAATTGACAATTGATTTTTTTATGATGCTTTTTTGTAGGCAACTTCAGGGACAGGAATCACAAAGTAGTACTCTATACTCACCATGAAGTTGGTCGAATGAGAGGGGTTTCGGGAAAACCACAAAACATAACTTGTATGTTACATATGTAAATTGTAAAGTTGCTTATTAATCTCTAAGATTTGCTATTTTCAAAAAACTCACCTCTGTGTGGAAAAACTTGGAAAAAATACATTTTTCTTATTTAATATATGTGTTCACTGTGTAGAAATAACAAATGTGTTATTTTAGTCCTGTTTGTAAACATAAATAATCAGCATTGTTTAGTTTAATCAACCAGTACCACTAGAGGCAGATTTGCCAAAGGTAATTTCAAATTGAAAACAACATAAATACTGTATATTCTTCATGTGTTTATGAGGAGTGTACAATATCAAGGAAATACACTGCATTTAACTCAAAGTGACTTATGATTTTATACACAATTCATTTATTATTTTGTAAAGTGTGTGGGAGATGTTTGGTGATTGCAGAGATTAGTGTAGAAAGTATTTTTTCATTACATTTCTGTAATTGGAAGAAACCAGAGGGAGCATTTTTTTAAATAAAATACCTTAACATATTAATTTTTGTAATTTTTATTCGTGCCTCTTTAGCAGCCTGGTGTTCTCAACGTCTAAACAGTAGACTAAACAGTGTTGAAAAGTATAGGATATTATTGCAAGCATAGTCCAGAAGAGGATTAATCAAAATGGCCAGTAAAAAGACAAGAAGACATATTAAGACAAAGATTTACTATTTAAAAAAAAATATAGTTTCAATCAGGATATTGAACTTAATTTATCTAATATTATTTTTAGACACCTAAAAAGCTTTCTTGTAAATATGCTAATAAAGCTTCTTTTTGAGTGTTTAAATGGAAGCACTGGTATCCACCAGTTAGACATTGTTGCACCCATGGAGGTGCATCAGGCAGCAAATGCCTAGCAGATTAGTACCTGTGCTTCCTTTTACACATCTAAAAAGCCTTTCTAACATATTTAAAGGACATATTTTCGGATATAAAGGAAGATTTTTTTTTCTACTGGCAACAAAATCACAGAAGAAAGGAAATTAAAGTGATGAGAGAATATACACAATCTGATGTATAAAATATATTTGATATTCCTATAAAATAAAGTTATAAGCACATATTTAGAAATATTTTTTTTTTCTCAAATACTTCTTTTAAAATGACCAATTTTTAAGGAGTAAAAACATTGTTTATTAACTTGAACAATGGAAACAGTTATCAAGTTCTAAAAGATATTTTAGATCTCACCTCTACAGAAGCTATCTAGCACCCCCTTTTGAGGAAATAACTCAAGAGAAATAAAACTGAAGAACTTATAATACCTCTGCTTTTTCAATTTGGTGATGAATATACAAGAGATCTAAACAGATAATGCTAATAATATTTCAAAAATTTGTATTCAATCTAGTACATGTTTGCCTTTCTTCAGCATACTGTACTGTGTATTTAAAAGTGGTTGAATATGTATATATTAAATACAACCTACAGATTTCAGAATTTAAAAGATATTGTATGAAATTAAACAGAAAAATAAAATCCAAAGCTACTATCAATAAACTGGTTTTAAATCTGCAAAAATGATTTAATTCCCCTAAAGTTACGTTATCACCTAAGATTTTTTTAACCATAATTTAAAATCTGATTAAATATAATGCATATGGCTTTCTAGCTTACAGTATACAGTACTTATTTTGGTCTATTTATTGTTAGAAATTAACTGAACTACCAGGCAATTGCCAAGTGATGCTAAATGTACGTGTTAAGCAAACTAAGATTTTATTTACATCATTGTTTTAGAAAACCAAAATGAATTAATAATATTAACAAATATATACCCATTGTAACAGTAAAAACAGTAAAGTGAATCATGAGATGGTTTGAGCAAACACCTTTAGCTGATGAGATGGTGGAGGACACCAGTCAGGTAACACCCCAAAGAACTGGAGAAGTCCCAATGTCCATTTCATAAAAACATAAGAAACTTGACAAATGAGAGGAGGCAATTCAGTCATCAAGTCTGTTTGTTTAGCTAATAGCTAAGTTGTCCCAATATCTCATTCAGATTCTTCTTAAAAGGTTTGTCAAGGTGTCTGATTCAACTATATGTCTCAGTTCTCATTCCACTCTGAACCATGAAAAGAGATGAGTTGATGATACCCCAGAGTCCTAGTCACAACCCTAGGAAAGATCACCTGCACCAAGGCAAGCAGCAGTAAAGAATTTAAACATACAATCCTGGAAAGGTTGAATGGAAAGATACACATATAGCAATAACTCATAATTTGGCAAAGAACAATTTAAGACAGCAAGATAGCTAAGGCAAACGATGTATAGGACATGGAAGAGCAAACAACAGGACTTAGACAACAGCGCTACTAAATGAGAAGAGCAGAGAAATTAAGAAAGTGGAGAGAAGGAGGGAAAGTCAGATAAAGAGGGTACTGTTTATCAAGGATTCACTCCAGTTTCTAAAAGCCTGGGGAAATGAGGTCAGGACAACTGGTGTGTTCAAAACAACAAATGGAATAATACATTAAAAGTACATATGGCAAAATACAAATAATGAATGAGATAGTGGAAAACCCAAAGAATTATAGAAGTTGAAGCACCAAAGAAGGAGCTAACCATCATCAAACCTTCTTAGAAAGAAGTCAAAGATATTTCTCAGGAAAAAGTGGGATACTGTACAAGGTTTTTGAGAAGTACTCAAAGAGGTTTTGGTGGCTGCAGAACCTGTTCAGAATAATATGCAAGAGGAAAAGTTGATACTGTTATGTTGGAAGATGGCATAAGACTGCTTTGTTTTGAAGGACACAGAGTCCTTAGATTTGGGCAGGTTAGAACAGTCACATTTTTAGATTTGAGAAGATATCGGAAGGTGTTCTTTTCAGTATTAGTCAGTATTCAGTATTATTATTGCAGAAGGAAAGAGTGGCAGATATACAGTAGGTGTTCTTAGCTGAGGCTAAGGAGGATTCCATGCAAAATTGATGTACAGTAGAGGAATAAAAAGACAGCAACTAGAAGTCTGGTGGAGGCTGCAGTGAGAGCCATGAGATTAAATGCTAGGAAGTGAAGAGCAATGACAAGCTACCACTGCTGACCTGGCAGTAGGATGAATATGAAAAAGGATCAAAACGCCTGATGAATGCAGGGTTCCGTCTAATAAAATCAATTCCTGGTGAACAGCATTAGTCATTGAAATCATTAAGTAAGGAAAGTGTCAGTAGAGTACAGCAATATTTAACAATAATTCATGTAACAGTGTCTACCATTGGTACTATAAAAGAAAGGAATCTCATAACTGAATTAATTGGTGAGAGAAATAAATCCAAGCTCATTATGAATAAAAATAACAGGAGGAATGTCAAGTAGAAAAACTCTCTACTTGTGCTGTAACTTGGTAGAAATGGCAGACAACTGTGATATGGATGCACTTAATTTTTTGGTGCAGATGGCTTATAATGGTGCCTTTTATAAATGACCCACAAACTTTTAATCAAAGGCTAAGGAAAATACTAATTATAAGGCACTTACATAAGGAGTATTTTGGATAGCATTTGACTCAAAGTGTTATATAACCTGAACATTTTAACTGTAACCTAACCCCTTTCATTAAAAAAACATGAGTTTTATTCAAGAATAGTAAGTTATTAATGGCACAGCATGAACATACGAGGTGGTTGTATTATTTGTCATAAATCCACCTCTCACAACATTCCTCCCACACTTCAGCTCCAGCAAACTGCTCTGGTACTCTAGAAACACTAAACAACCCAGAGGAGCGAATATAAAGATTAATCATAAAATTTTACTTTTCTTCTAACTAGGTGAATGATGGTGTGGGTGACATAGGAGTTGAGCAGTCCACTTGGATGTCTGCTGCAAATATTTATTCTTAGTAATAGAAAATGTGCTGCACTCACGCATATGCTACCATATTCCAGTTGGATAGTTTAGATAGGCAAAGCAAAAATAATGCATTTTTCTTAAGTGCTGTTTTATGTACAGTGGATTCAAAAACTATTTAGACCCTTAATTTAGTACTGTGCAGAAGCCTCTTTGGCTGCAATTACAGCTGTGGGTCTTGGCTAAGTCTCTACTTTGCAAACTTTTGCTGCTTCTCCCATTATTTGAAGCAGATCCTCCCAGGTTCCCCCACATATGTTCTTTGGGGTTTAAGTCTGGATTTTGGCTGGGCCTCTCAAGAAAAGTCAGTGGCTTATCCCAAAAGCACATCAGCATTGTCTTTGCTGTATGCTTCGGGTCCTTGTACTGAAAGGTGAACTGTCTCCCCAAAGGTTGTGTGCACTCTGGAGCAGGTTTTCTTCAAGGGCCTCTCTGTATTTAGCCACATTCACCCTCAATTCTGACCAGTCTCCATGTTCTTGCTGCTGGAAAACACTCCCATAGCATGATCTTGTTACCACAGTGATTCACCATAGGGATGGTATTAAGCAGATGATGAGAAGTGCCTGGTCTTTCACAGACAAGTTCTTGGAGTTCTGCCCAAAGAGTTCTGTTTTTGTTTCATCAGACCAGAGAATCGTTTTCCTTATGAGTCCATTAAAATGCCTTTTACTCAAGAACTTCCTTCTAGCTGCTCTACCATAAATGCCTAAATGATATAGTGATGCTGAGATGGTCATTCTTTTCATTGGTTCTCCCGTCTCAGCAGAGTACTTCTGAAGCTCTTTTAGAGTGACCATTTGTTTCTTAGTCACTCTTTGACCATGGCTCTCCTTGACTGTTTACTCAGTTTGGCTTAACAGAAGAGGTTGAGATGTCCCATACTTCTTCCATTTTACTACTATTGGCCACTGAGCTCATGAGAATACTCCAACCTTCAGAAAGAATTTCATTCTCCTCCTCTAGTTTTGGCCTTACTATATAATCTTATCACTGAGCTCTACAAAGCAATAGACTCTAGCTGTGAACCTCCAGATCTCCAGTCCATTGAGGAGGTTGTCGCTTTATACTGTACATCAGTGATAACACCTTGATTACACGATGGTTAAGATTAGGGTTGGGGAAGGATTATCAGACTCAAATTCATTAACACTAGAATTACCAAAGCCCACGAAAAAACTCGTAATCCCGGCCTACTTTAAATCCCTTCGCACCTCTCCATCAGCGTCTTTTGTGTTGTAAATGTGTCGATAAGCACAAGCAGCCTGCTATCCCATCCAACCACCAATGCAGAAAAGGCAAAAAGGTCTCTCAGTCTGTTTACCTGGGTGTCAGTTGGTGGGAGATGTATAGGGTAAATAATATATTGTTATTTGGAATACATGCATTTCATGTGTATTCCGTGCCTACAACAATCCATGTAAACACATCATTAAAACAGAAATGTTTTTCATGTTTTACTAATAATTGACAAAGTGTAGACATGAATTGTATAATGTGTGAAGCCTGAAGTCCAAATATCAAATAAACACTTTCACAAAAGGTACAAGTATAACAAAACAAGTGTGCTTTTATCTATAATAATAAAAGGCAAAGCCCTCACTGACTGACTGACTGACTCACTCACTCACTGACTGACTGACTCACTCATCACTAATTCTACAACTTCCCGTGTAGGTGGAAGGCTGAAATTTGGCAGGCTCATTCCTTACAGCTTACTTACAAAAGTTAGGCAGGTTTCATTTCGAAATTATACGCGTAATGGTCATAACTGGAACATATTTTTTGTCCATACACTGTAATGGAGGAGGCGGAGTCACGTATCGCGTCATCACGCCTCCTACGTAATGACGTGAACTAAAAACAAGGAAGAGATTTACAGCACGAGTCAAACGCGGGAACGAAGGTAAATGACGTTAATTTTTGACTGTCTTTTAATACTGTGTAAGCATACATATTAACACATGTGCAATTAAACGTGTGCATTTACGGGGTGATTTCTCAGGCTTAATAGCTCGCCTTTTATCAAACGCGGGAACAAAGGTAACTGACGTTGTTCACTGTCTTTTAATACTGTGTAACCATACATATTAAGACATGTGCAATTAAACGTGTGCATTTATGGGGTGATTTCTCAGGCTTAAAAGCTCGCCTTTTACTAAAAAGGTAAATGCTAAACTATTTTCAATCAGTTTAATGAAACGCTCCCGTTAAGGATTGCAATAACATATTCGCGAGATAAAAGAACGAAGTAGGGGGAAATGACGTAAGAGCCGCAAACAGCGAAGAGCAAAAAATTAATTAAACAATTGAGAAGGGAGCGAGTGAAGCATTCAAGCATGTTCATAAGGGAAACAAAGCACGGTGTAAAATGTAACTTTAAATTAAGTTTATAGAAACGCTCCCCCTGCGGATTGCAATAACATATTCGCCAGATAAAAGTTTAATGAGAAGATACGAGGTATAAACGAACCACACGCCGTGGCGCAACGTTAGGGGCAACAGTTTCAACCATTCTATGATCTGCTTCTCGCAACTGAAAGACGGCACATGGCGGATGTTAGCCGACTTGCTGACCGCAACATTAGGGGCTTCAACTCTGGCGCTGACGCCACATCTCAGTGCCAACACTTTCCACACTCTACTTAAAAGACACGCCCTCCTCACTGGACAGTTACAAAGACCAATCAAACTAACGATGACATCAAGTATTACCCAATCAAAAGTAGGAAAGGAGGCATCTTCATAAAATGCGTGTGGGATGATTTGCATGAGACGCTGCTTTAAAAAAAATGATAAAAAAAATACGGTACAAATCCCATCCAGTATTGATTCAAAACGGGACGCGCAATTTCATTCTCAAATGCGGCACGATTCCGTATTTTAAAGGACGGGTGGCAACCCTACAGTGCCAGGTAACCACCCATACAATCAGATTGTGATTCAGACTAGGAATGCAATGAATGTAATTACCCCGATCTACATACAAGGCGAAAGTCTTGCAACATTCAAAGATGATGGTTTCGGATAAGTACACCATACAACATAAAAGAGCTTATGAAGCCTTGAACCGAAAAAAGCAACATCTCAGAGATCGTAAAAAAAAAAATAGGAGGTAATGTTGTTTTACTCGCTGTACATTTTATTCAAACATTACCAGTTATTCCACGAGGGAGACCAGCAGATGAACTCAACGCGTGTTTAAAATCCATGCTTCTCCCACGCTCGGTTATATGTCGCGTGTTCTCGGGTAGGTACACCAAAAAATGTATACATTTAAGCATGTAATGGACAAACAAAAAATGAGGTATACCCGAGGGCACTGCAGTAGTACTTAATCTAAC
The DNA here is from genome assembly GCF_900747795.2 of Erpetoichthys calabaricus. NCBI lineage: Eukaryota > Metazoa > Chordata > Cladistia > Polypteriformes > Polypteridae > Erpetoichthys > Erpetoichthys calabaricus. Next base: position 67,685,893 of record NC_041396.2, read on the forward strand.
TTTACTTCTTAAATGTTAATGTTTTACTGTTTAATAATTTATACGCTTCTTATATGTTGTTCAAATTCTTTTATCAAAATACCAGTGACAGCGCAATGCACGATAACATGGAGTGAATACACCATACGCATCCGCCCACGGCCGCCCTGGTGTGCGCAGATACGAGTTGATTCTACAATAAAATAAAATAAACATAAAAAGAGTAATACAATCATCACCCATAAAGCGGATAGTAGACGTGACGTACTATATGTGTACCAGATTTCAAGTCAATAGGTGAAACGGTTTGCGAGCTACAGGTGATTTAAAATCCTGGACACACACACAAATTGCCACGGTAGCAAATTACAGAAGAAGATTTTACTGTTTAATAATTTATATTTATATAAAATGTGCTTCTTATATATTACTTCATATTCTCATATGATAATGATGTTAATATTTATATTGATTTCTATGTTATTGAAACTGCATGTATGTGTGTATATGTATGTATATATATATATATATACTAGCAAAATACCCGCGCTTCGCAGCAGAGAAGTAGTGTGTTAAAGAGGTTATGAAAAAAAAAGGAAACATTTTAAAAATAACGTAACATGATTGTCAATGTAATTGTGTTGTCATTGTTATAAGTGTTGCTGTCTTTTATATATATATATATATATATATATTATATATATAATATACACACACACATAAACATTTATATACATATACATATATATACATATCTACATATACACATATCTACATATATATACACACATACATAAACACACACATAAGACTTATTGACTGAAACGGGCTTTCACGAAAACAGTTAGGGCTTTGCTACAGGATACACCCTCCACAAGTTAACCAAGTAAAAATAAAATATATATTTCTGTTTTATTTAAACCTTTTAAGTTCATATGCATAGCCCCATTTGGCTGTTTAATTTTTTTTTTCTTTCTTCAGTAATATATATATATATATATATATATATATATGTGAATGTATGTATGTATATATCTATGTCTATATATATATATATATGTAGATATGTAAATTTGTATATGTATATATATGTTTATGTGGATGTGTATATACGTATGTATATGTAGATATGTGTATATGTAGATATGTATATATATATGTTTATGTATATATATGTTTATGTGTGTGTGTCTGCATATTATATATATAAAAGACAGCAACACTCATAACAATGACAACACAATTACATTGACAATCATGTTACGTTATTTTTAAAATGTTTCCTTTTTTTTTCATAACCTCTTTAACACATTACTTCTCCGCTGCGAAGCGCGGGTATTTTGCTAGTTCTAGAATATAACTGCAGAAAAAGAACTTGTGTTAGAATGTGACATTGACATATCTTTAATACGACTACTTTGTTGGAGCAGCAGTAAGAACTACTGACTCGTAATCAAGACGTTTGTGGTTTGATACCGGACACCTCCATTTTGAGTAGTGAGCTGCTATTATTCTTACTATTATAGAATAAAAACATAGTTAGGTCCATAAATATTTGGACAGAGACAACTTTTTTTCTAATTTTGGTTCTGTACATTACCACAATGAATTTTAAATGAAACAACTCAGATGCAGTTGAAGTGCAGACTTTCAGCTTTAATTCAGTGGGGTGAACAAAACGATTGCATAAAAATGTGAGGCAACTAAAGCATTTTTTTAACACAATGTGAACGTGACTGAGAATAAAACTGAATTAAAAACAAAAAAAAAAAGCTAACCTTTACAAGTACCATAAATTTACACCGGCTGTTACAGACTCAAATTAAATGTATGTTTCTATTCTATAATAGTAAGAATAAGAGCAGCTCACTACTCAAAACGAAGGCGTCGGTATTGAACCATGAACGTCTTGATTATGAGTCAGCAGTTTTTACTGCTGCACCACCAAAATGGTCGTATTAAAGGTGTGTCAATGTCACACTCTAACATGAGTTCTTTTTCTGCAGTTATATTTTTGAATAAAAGTGCACTTGCTTGGTTATACTTGTACCTTTTGTGAAAGAGTTTATTTGATATTTGGACTTCAGGCTTCACACTTTATACACTTCATGTCTACATTTTATCAAATATTACTAAAACATGAAAATGTTTCTGTTTTAACGATGTGTTTACATAGATCGTTGCAGACATGGAACACACATGAAATGCATGTATTCCAAATAACAATATACCATTTACCTTATACAACTCCTGGCAAATGACATGCAGGTAAACAGACTTGAGCTGAGAGAATTTTCTGCGTTGGCGAGGGGATGGGATAGCAGGCTGCTTGCTGCTTGTGTTGATTGACACATTTACAACACAAAAGACGCGATGGAGAGATGCGAATGGATTTAAGGTGGGCCAGGATTACAAGTTTTTTCGTAGGCTTTGGTAATTCTAGTGTTAAATCGCAGAGCTGCGGAGGACTGCAGCTGGACCCATCCCCTTCCTTGGACTTTATAGTGTGGTTTTTGTCTTTACATTTAGAGTTAATTGTGGATCCTTATGTACACAGGTGTGTGCCTTTCTAAACAATGTCCAATCAATTTAATTTGCCACTAAATTGCCACAGGTGGACTCCAATCAAAATCCAGACAAATCTCAAGGATAAAAATCATCTGAATACTTTTATAAAGGACAGATTTCAGTTTTTAATTTTTAATAAATTTGCAAAACTTTTTGAAAACATATTTTACTTTGTCATTATGGGTTACTGAGTGTAGATTAATTGGCACAAATGGCAAATTTATCTATTTACAATTAAATCTGCAACAAAATAAAGTGAGCAGAAGATGCAGGGGTCTGAATACTTTCTGAATAAACTGTAAATTCTAAAAACCCTCTCTCGGTAAACTGTGGAATCTACAGCTAAGACTGAATTAGAGTAATAAGTGCAATAACATTTAACACATGTTTAATGTATCCTAAGGCAAAAGAAAATCTTTTGGGCGTTTTATGCATGCATTGCTTTTGATAATTAAGTAGCACATGACATTATTTGATTTTAGCCAATCAGTAATCAACAGTTGAATAAGTATTATAGAGTTCTTATCAGTCCCACACTAATGAACCAGCAGGCACCCCTTAAGATAGGTACTGGAACAGTTTAATGACAATGTACATGAGCAGTAGGTGTAGAAGGTATATAAACACCAAGGGCCTCTTGTACAAAACATACGTTCTGGAAATGTGCACAAGCTATTTCTTATGCAAAAGACAGGTTCTATGACCTTGGCCTGAAAATTGGCTTAATGTTATGGCAAATTTTGACCATCTGTAAGTCCTATGTGGAAGTGAACAAGAAATCTCACTTTATTTTAGTCAAGCCTGGAAACAGATTCACGGATGGACATGCATGACCACAGGTTACCCTGGCTTTGTACCAGTTCCTCCTCCCATGTTTGCAAGAGTGAATCATAACTTTACATTCCGACCTACTTGGATTATGACTCCTTTGGCGTAGAGTAAAAACAAATGATTCAAAAAAACTACAAAGAATGTCAGTGAGGACATTCTGCACATTTAGGACCCCAAGCTGTCTTTAATTAGGACATTCTTATCATTTCTACTAAAACCCCAGAGGCTCTGTATATTAACATTTAGTTCTGGCATTTTATGGGGTTGGCAATGAGCAAACATTTAACACAGTGCCACCAAAGAACCTCTGAGTTTGATGTGGTAGCACAGAATCGTCTCATGCAGTACCCTCCAAGTCTGTTTGGCATATAAGAGATATTCTCATTTCAGACAGGACAATATATACATCCATCCATCCATTTTCCAACCCGCTGAATCTGAACACAGGGTCTGCTGGAGCCAATCCCAGCCAACACAGGGCACAAGGCAGGGAACCCATCCTGGGCAGGGTGCCAACCCACCGCAGACAATATATACATTTTTCAGTAATCATTGTGTGTACATGGTGTGAGATTGTTTCTCCCAAAAAAATGACAGTAGAGTAATACAAAACAATGAATATCACCAAGAATTAAAATGCAACACCTTGGCATAGTTGAAATGGAAACCCTGGCTCATTGCAATTACCCTGGACTTTTAGAAATGATCCAAGCAAACTGGGAAGAAATCTGTTATTTTTCAAATAACCTAGGCTTCCTACTGTGAGCTCATATAGCTTCATTTGTGTATAAAGTACTCTGATGGCAACTACCATCAGTTTCAAATTATTTTTGGGCCACTGACTACCTAGAAACACAGCTGCACAATGTTTGGTTTATTACCATTTGGCATCTGTATGACATATAGCACAGACGCTTGCACAAGGTTTCCCAGAATGTTTTACAAGACATTTTTTGTCGTTACTAATCTATATATATAAAATACTAAGAGTTGTCTGGCATCATGTAGGAATGTGTGCATCCCTAAACTTTGAGCTCTGATCTTCGTCTCAGTTTGACAACATCTGCTGTGATACGCAAAACACGACTCATTAATTTAATGTGTGGGCCACCTCAGGACAAAATTAGACTTTGGGTCCTTCTCCCAACAGGCAGCAACACAGCCGCACCCTATGGCCAACAGGAAAAGAACACTTGAGCGCACTGCTGACAGGAACAACACAGCAGGGTCTTTGCTGCTTGCCATGAGGAAGTGCAGCTGTGCCCAATGTGGACGTGGACAAGCATTGTGGCATGTGCTTCTCACAGAAACAGTTCAGCTGTACACGCTGCTATGACAGGGAAGCTCACTGCACAAGCCGACTGAAAGTCATACATGACCAAAGAGTTGGAGGTGTGCACAGTGCGGCCATAAGCCTCACCCAGTGCTGACATAGCACAAGGAGCAACTGTAATAGTGTGTGCGCTCACCTGCTTTCTTGAAGTAATGGTGACTCTTACAGAAAACATTGCATGTATTCTGTGGACTAAAAAGTCCTACCATAATATGTAGGTTCTCAATCCCTGCCGTTCTTCATCTTGTTTTCAGGCCACCACCTTCCAGTTGTTTTGTGCATGTGAGATCACCTGGCAACTTTGAATATGGTGCGCTAGTTAATACATGCACATTCACGCAGGAACACATGGTCGAGCCTCGGGCCGGGATGGGGTTTGCAGTTACTTTTGTTAATTTTCACCACAAGGTTAGCAGTAGTGTTGCTATCTTTTGTTTATGTTAGTTTATCATTTTTAAGATAGACCAGATGATTTAAATGTTTTCATTAGATTCATGTTGCATCCCGATTTAGGTGATGTTAACTCCCCTCCTGGTACGGTTATTGGTGTCACTCTATAGGGAAGGCTTTAAGAGCTGGAATGCTCTTCATTATTTAAGTCCTGAGATGATGAGGCGATGGGTGAACTACCACAATCCGGAGGGGACTGTTTGGCAAGAGGCTAACAACACAGTTAGTTATAGCCTGCCAGTAGGAGTAACTTTTACTGCTATAAGCCAGTGTTGGCTCCTGCTTTTCTTTTTTTGTCAAGGAGCTTTATTGTTTTATGGGCTGTAAGAGACCTTGAACAGATCAAAGCAGTTAGCACACTTGGGGATTACAAGAGGGAGGCCTTGATATTTTATTGGATATTCACACCTAAGTTTTTTTGTAAATTTTGGATTTATTTATATTAGAGGCACGGGTTTAGTGTCTGGGATTCTTTTCTCTAAATTATCTTTTTTTCCCCCACTGAATATAATCTTGAACTCTGAACAAGAACTCAGAAAGATTTTTGTAAATAAAATATCACCTTCTTTTAACAACACTTTGACATCTCTGTCTGTCTTTTTTGGTCATCTGTGTTCCCAGTTATTCTTGACTTCTATCAGCACATCTGCTCCTGCAAGTAAGTTGTAACAAGCTGTCACGCACATGCGCATGGGGGACAGTTTACAGGTTCAAATACTGATATTTGTCAGCCAGACTGGGGGTTGGCTCTCTCACTTAATCTTCTCTCCTCTGCAGTTCACCCAAAGACCTGGCTCCTTAATGACGTAACCACCGGTCCACCCACCATTGACGTCAACACTGATGACATCATTTCCTATACCCAGAATCCAACATACCACCACATCAGTTCCTGTTCCGGTCATCCTGACTCCTCCTCTTTCTTTTGTCCACCATATTTAAGCTCAGTTATCAACCTGTAAAGACATGTTTTCTTTAATTTTGTAGTATATGGGGTGGCCATTCCCAAAACTTTTTCTGTCTGCTGTCTGATTTTTATCATAATGTGCTTCCTACACTATGTTATTGGGCTTTGGGTTCACAGAGCACCTGTCTGCTTGCTGCGGTGGCAACATCAGATGGTAGTGAAGGACACTGCAGCCATCTTGGCATAGTGACATATGGAGCTGTGCTCAGTGAAAGGCACATGCACCACCTTCTTTCAAGGATTGCTGGTCCAAGTGTTACTAGTTTATTATGAAACTGTTTGTATGTACTCATATAATACTGTAAGTAGTTGTATTTACTACAGCCCTCAATTCTCCAAACAATCTCTTCCAACTCCAAATGCCAAGTGCCAGCAACAAACAAGAGCACATAGTTCTTCTTGCACCAGTCTAAATCCTGTACTTGTAGTTCCATTCTCAAGATTTTCTATAATCATGTCATCACTCCCAACCTCCTTGGCTTTCTTTATCTCCCTCAGTTCATGATACTCAATCTAAAACATTAAACAGATGATGAGAAGTGCCTGGTCTTTCACAGACTACTGCTTGGAGTTCTGCCCAAAGAGTTCTGTTTTTGTTTTATCAGACAAGAGAATCTTTTTCATCATGAGTCCATTAAAGAGCCTTTTACTCAAGAGTGGCTTCCGTCTATCTGCTCTACCATAAATGCCTACATGATGCAGTGTTGCTGAGATGTTCATTCTTTTGATATGTTCTCCCCTCTCAGCAGAGGACATCTGAAGCTATTTTAGAGTGACCATTTGGTTCTTGGTCACCTCTTTGACCATGGCTCTTCTTGATGGTTTACTTAGTTTGGCTTAACAGAAGAGGTCAAAAAGTCCCAAACGTCTTCCATTTTACTACTATTGGCCACTGAGCTCATGAGAATAGAAATAGAAGCTTCAGAAAGAGTTTTATATTCGTCCTCTAGTTTTGGCTTCACCATAATCTTATCACGAAGCTCTACAGAGCAATAGACTCTAGCTATGAACCTCCAGAGCTCCAGTCCATTGAGGAGGTTGTCGCTTTATACTGTACATCAGTGATAACACTTTGGTTTCACTATGGTTAAGATTAGGGTTGGGAGAGGGTTATCAGACTCAAGTCAATTAAACCAAGTGACAAAACCTACAACATAATTGGCTGTCCAATTCTGAACCACTTGAGTATGTTCAGTAGTGATTTCTTCACCATAAGAAACTCAATAACAGCAATATGTTTAAAACACACATCATTGCACAATGTAATTTAGGGACAACTTGAACTAGGGGAAATGGACTGTTCGTGGTGCTACGGTAGCAAGTGGAATATTTTAAATTTACCATAGAATAAGTTGAAGTTGCAGACATGTCTGTTAATTTTTATTGAAATGAGGTATAGAATGTGTTGCCTAATTTTTGGGCAACCCTTATATAAATCAAACATGTTAGTTTTACCTGACAACAATTCACATTTAAACCTGTGCTGAACCAATATTTTTTTTTTTTGCTCTGGTTATTTGTCACCAGTGAAGTTTGCCACTTTTCATGCAAATTGGACTACTAGCTCTGAGTGCATCTCTGATCTTGTCATAGAGTGCATATTGATTGGTGGCCATTTGCAGTGCAGATCAAGAGCCTGTATATATTATGTTCTCAACCAAACATTTAGTAAATCTGATAAACTGAATGTGCGTGAACACTAGGATGTTTTATCAAAGGCATACTTAACACCTTATACTAAGCACTCCAATAAGTTCAAGCATCACACTTACACCTCATACTCTCCCTATTGCTTTAATATGTGTATGTCCTACTGTTTTCCTGCACACTTCATATGCATTTATATGCCGCAATTTTCTAGCCACCTAGTAAACAGAAGATCAGGAAGTGTACTATGCAAATTTTCTCTTTCAGACAACCCTCAAAAATGATTCCCTTCAGCTACTGAAATTACCTAAACTATCAAGATGTTTTGTGAAAGCATTTACTACAAAATAACAGTGGGCATACTGTAACTAATCTACAGCTCTAAATTAGTGTTGATAGAAAGGCAAACAATAAACTAACTCCAAGAGTCGAATGCCTTCAGCTACACTTACAAAAAGCAGGTAAACAAGGCATGCTACTTTCTGTGAATATTACAGTTTTATGCCAAGCAAACTGCAATTATTTGAATTACCTTTTTATGTTGATCATGATAGCGTGCTGGAATCCTTCTGTCAAAATCTTCTTCGGTTTAAACATCCTTTGCAGATGCTCTCATAGAAACGTTGAGCTGATTTCTTATCAGTTTCAGGCGGCTTTTTTTTTATTCCAGATCACTGAATTTCTCATTCTAAACATTGCTTCCATACTCCTTTGTTGTTTCTTTGCTCCATGCTTAATTCTGTATGTGTGCTGAGCACATCAAAAGAAGATGAAAATTCTTTATTCTGAAAAAGCAAGAGAGCTGACATAATCATTAGTGGAAAACAACAGAGCTCACCTGCAAGATCTAATATGTACTTTGAATTTACCACAGCACTGGTTTTTGTCTTGTAGTAGAAGCCAAATTACGTATTTGCATATTTGTCTGTTTGTCCCACTGCCATATGGCACAAATGATTGAAAACTTAATGCACTTTACATCCCATGTGTGACCTTGATAACTAAACTTAATGAAGTTTTTAGACAATAAGTTCATTTCATTTTGTAAAATACTGTATACGCTTTATTTCTAATACACATCAATGCCTATATGAAATTATAGCAGATGTTTTCCCTCTGATTGAGTCCTTCTGCACATCTTATTTTTTAATTCTTGGGTTAGTCTACAGTACATTATGGAAGCAAGGGGCTCCAAAACTGAATATAATACTTAATTATTAAAGAAAAGAATTATAAGCACATGTCAAATACAGTGAACAATAGTTTAGAAAGGTAAAAATCCCATTTCACTAAGAAGCCAAGTCAAGTTTATAAAGTGTATATCGTATAATGAATTTCTTATTTGCATATTGCCTCAGAACAGATAAAAATACAATACCAAAAATAAAGAAGTTAAAAGCATATATAGAATGGAGCATACTGTATATACAGTTATACAAAATATATATACACAATACACCACATGGTAGAAACTGTCCCTGAACTTATTAGTGTGAGTGCCAATGGCCCTCTACTCTTTGCTATAAAGTAGTGGTGACAAAAGCAGCTGTGCAGAATGGCTAAGGTCTTTACTTATCCTGTTTGCCTTCAGACAGTAACTGAGACAGTTAAATTTGAAGATGACATGAGTCAGCTAAATCATTACAGACAGATCTTAACCAAATTAAGATAAACTTAAACAAATATAAATGTGTAACACATAAGAAAATGTTATATTTGAATACACAACTGGATTCTAAATGTTGACAGTATGCCTTATGGGAAGGCCTTACATTACTGTCAATCAATTAATGCTAATGACATGTTTGGTTACAAACCACAGTGTATCGAGTATATTCCAAGGAAATTTAGGGTTAACAATTACAACAAATTAGTGAGGCATTATCTGGAATGTTGTGTGAAGATCCGGTCTTGTTATTAAAAAATGAACATAATTATGTTGTAGATAGTCCAGAGAGGAACAACTAGATTCCTGATCTACAGGTTAAGAGCTATTAGGAAAGATAAAAAGCCCAAGACTATCTCAGCAGCACTGGGCTCAAGGAGTAAACCCACCATGGACATGATGGTCTCAGTCAATACCAAGGCCAAGTATACATTCACTCAAACTGAAACACACAGGGACCAATTTGTTGTCACCAATTAGCTGTGCATGTACGTCTTTAAGGAGTTGGGAGGAAAATCCATGCATGAGCACGGACATTGTGCAGACTCCATTCTAGACAACCAATAGTTCCAGTATTTGAACCCAGGGCACTGGATCCATGAAGCAGTTGTACCAACCACTGTGCTACTGTACCACCTGTTAGGGAAGGGGTACCCAGCTCTAGTCCTGGAAGTCAGCAGTGGGTGCAGGATTTAATTTCAACCATTTTCATAATTGGAAGCCAGGCCTGGCAGATAATGAAATTTGCTTTATCACGTATTTATCACATTGTAGACTTATCATTTTTTGAGAACATTATCCATATGTTTTGTGGTCCGGAACAGATTTGTACCTTTTGGTCCTTCCCTTCTCTCTCGTTTATTGCAAAACTTTGTATTAACAGAGATACTTCATGATGTACATACACACATTTAAATGGAAGCATGTTAACTGGACAGCTGGTAGTTCCTTTGTCATTTGCACTGCATTATTAATCGATTGTGTGGTTATGAAAAGAGGCAATAATTAAAACCTTAATGCAGTTGTTTAAAACTAAAATAAGCAATTATGGGTACTGAATCGTAACAAACAAGTTAACTAAAACTAAGCCCAAAACACATATTAATTCAGTAAAAATAAATGAGTTCTATTTAAAAATTTGGTTAAAGAAAAAAAAACTTCCAGGACCAGAGCCGAGTACCCTTTTTCTAGGGTAGGTTTATGTAGCAAATGCTCTAATAGTGTTAACATGCCAACAACAAGCATTTGTGCTTACCTGGTATGTTCAGTTCTACCACAGTCTCGATTCATCTTTTTTTTTCTTCTGTGTTGCATTATGACAAGGACAGGATGTTGAACAAGCAGAACACTGTTCAGAATACTGGCTTCATTCCCTATAGAACACCATCGCTCTTCTCTATTCCTATTTTTTTGATTGAACCCTTATCTGTTTGTGGGCATCGTAGTAATTTCTACTGAGTGCTCATTGATTTTGAACTCTCACACACAGAAGCCCATCTCTGCAACTTGCGATAAAATCAACATTTTATTTTGTCGAGATTAGTCACTGAAGAGCTCACACTACACCTTTAGTACTCAATGGCACATACAGCAGCTTCTCATGACTAGGTAAATTATGTACTGTAAATAAAGGCTACAGTTATTTTGATGTTGGGAGGGTCATTAGAATACACAGAGGGGATTGGCTGTTGATTTGCTCCTGTGACAATTGGAGGATGAACACTGTAAGCAAACATGTGTGAGTAAAGAGTTTTTGGAGTTTGGAGAAGCAACTGGTCTCGTGTGTTTTTCTGTAGCAGACACAACAATTTTGGTGAACGAGGATGGCAGACTTTTCACTATCACCCCCGGTACCTTTTCTTGCCCTGCCTGGTGACCCCCCTGTTCTGTGGAGGGCTTGGAAACAAAGTTTTTAAACATATTTGGAGGCGTTAGACCTCGGGGAGATCTCTGATGCTCGCAAACACGCTCTGCTGCTCCACTGCTTGGGCGTAGAAGGTCAACGCGTCTTCACTACACTCGGTTCAAACACCACCTACGCGGAAGCGGTTGCCGCTTCAGATGGTCATTTTTCAGACTCACACAGCATCCTTCTGCGCCGACTCATCTTTCGTCAACGTGCACAGTTACCTGGTGGATCAGTCTTGCAGTATGTCACAAACTTTTGCGGTTTAGCTGGGCAGTGCAGATTCAGCAATTTACAAGACGAGATGATCCGAGATCTTTTGATCGAAAAGACTAATAACCCTCGGATTTGGGACAGACTACTGTTGGAGGCGGGCGACCTCGCATTAAATCGCGCAGTTGACATAGCAGTTCAAGTTGAATATGCAGAGCGCTGCAGTGCCAGCATTTGCGAAGCTGGAGTAAACAATCCTCTGGCCACATCGTCGTCATTGAACGTGCAAGCAGGATCTGCCGACCTTGATGCCATTTTCCCAGTACAGTACATGTGACCGGCAAGAAATAATACACAGTCTAGTTGTGGTAACTGGTGCAAATACACATACGACAAGAGCGCCTGCCTGTCCAGCTCAAGGTCAGAGGTGTAGAAAATGTCAGAAAATGAATCACTTCTCCAGATGCTGCCGTTCTGCACCTGCACCATAGCAGCATGCTCAGTCTTCATCCAGTCAGCCTTCTACAGTAATCCACACAGTCAACTGCAAACATAATAATTTCAAAGTATGCCATGTTTATTTGGAAGACACCTGCCTGCCTTTGCTAATGGACACTGGTGCTAAAGTTTCTTTATTGAACTGGGATACATATCAGACCTTTTTCTCACATCTTTCTCTTCAGCCACCAACCATGTCACTCCGAAGATATGGGAACATTGATATTGTAATTCGTGGAATTCTTCATTTGACTGTACACTATGGCACTAAGTTCCTTGCCTCTTTTCCATTTCACATCTCTGCTTCAGGTTCCATCCTTATGGGCTTGGATCTATTTTTGGGCCTTGAATTTTCACTTGTTGACAGCAGAAGCACTGACATTCTGTTGGTCTCTCCATCCTGGGCACAAAAATGGCCTGCTGTTTTTAATGGCCTTGGCTGTCTGTTCTCCTTTACACACCAGCCACTGATTAATCCCCTCTGTTCCTCCTATTATACAGCCACTGCACAGGGTGCTTTTAGCACTTCGTGGGGATGTGCTTTCAGAACTGAAGCAGATGTTGGAGGCTGGCATATTAGAACCTGTGGATGCATCTACATGGGTCTCAAATCTAGTCATTGCAAAAAAGAAATCCGGTGGCCTTCGTGTCTGTGTGGATCTTTGAGCTGTGAACAAAGCTGTGGTGCCAGATAAATATCCGTTGCCAACTACAAAGGAACTTATTACAGTTTGTAACGGTTCTACAGTATTTTCCAAGCTTGATTTACGTCAAGGCTACCTACAGGTACCTCTGCATCCGGATAGCAGGAATTTAACTGCTTTTGTGACCCACATGGGCGTTTTCCATTATACGAAGATGCCTTTTGGACACTCTTCAGCGCCTAGCTGTTTTCAAAAAATCATGCACACCATCTTGCAAAACATCCCTGGTGTTGTAGTGTACCTGGATGACATGGTAGTGCATGGCTCAGATAGTGCAACTCATGATAGACGCCTCAATTTAGTGTTTGCTGCTTTGGCCCGGAATGGACTCACTGTGAATGCAGAAAAGTGCCTTTTTGCTGCCTCACGGGTAGACTTTGTTGGTTTTCGCCTGTCAGCACATGGAATCTCACCATTACAGTCAAACGTAGATGCTATACACAATATGCCTGAACCATCCACTGCATCCGAGTTAGCTTCATTCCTGGGAATGACGGCATACTACCTCCGTATTCTGCCCAACTACTCTTCAACAACTGCGCCACTACGACGACTGCTGCAGAAAGGTACACCATGGGACTGGTCCCCTTCCTGCCACCAAGCAGTTCATTCACTTAAGCAACAACTCACATCAACCCCAGTGCTGGCACACTTCGATATCAACAACCCCACCTTTGTGACTTGTGATGCCTCTTCTTCCGCTATTGGTGCCGTGCTCTCACAAGTACAAGACGGACATGAACGTCCTGTTGCTTTTGCTTCTCGTGCTCTGACACCCATGGAGCAAAGGTATTCAGTAGGGGAGCGGGAAGCCTTAGCATGTGTCTGGGCCTGTGAGCATTGGCATGTTTATTTGTACGGCAGGCACTTCACACTTCGTACTGACCATCAGGCTCTCACAACTTTGCTGACCACCAGTGACACTGGCCACCGTCCTTTGCGGATTTTTCAATGGGCAGATCGTCTGCGCCATTATAACTTCACTCTACAGTTTACCCCAGGAAGAGAAAATGCAGTCGCTGACATGCTGTCACACACAATGACTGTGCAAACAGTTGTAGAACTACACCAAGACATGGAGGCAGATCTGGTACAGCTGCTGCACTCTCCCCTTCAAGATATTGTGTCCTCTGAACTGGAGCCTTACTTTAGAGTGAAAAATGAGTTATCTATTTGGAATGATCACTGCATTGCAAGAGGAATCATTGCTGTCATTCCAGAACCACTCCGGGGCCATGTTTTGTCAATGGCACATGAGGGTCATCTTGGCATTGTCAAAGTAAAGCAGCGATGTCGCGAACGGGTATGGCGGCCAGGTATTGATTGGGACATTGAAGCCCTTGTCCTTGACTGTGAAGCCTGCCTTTTAAGTGGTAAGACAGGTTTGCCACCCAGCCCTCCTCTTCAGCCTTTGGTTTGGCCTTCTCATCCATGGGAACATCTCCAGCTTGACATTTGTGGAGAACTGCATGATGTTCCACATCACCAGAGGTTTCTGATTGTAGTCTATGATTTACATTTGAAGTGGCCTGAAGTTTTTCCTGTGGGCTCCATTACATCAAAAGTTGTAATAGACATTCTATGTAATTTGCTTGCTCGATGGGGACTGCCTCGTGTTATAACTACAGACAATGGCCCACAGTTTACCTCACATGAGTTCCAATCATTCCTATCAGAAAGAGGATTGAAACATATTCGTACTGCTTTCTATCACCCATAGGTGAATGGTGGTGTAGAACGCTTCAATCAGACTTTAAAAAATGATATTCGTGCACACCTGACTCAGGGGTTTCCCTTCCACACAGCACTACAGGAAACTCTTCTTCATTATCGAGCAACCCAACATTCTACCACAGGCATTTCCCCAGCTTTCCTGATGCTAGGACGGGAGCTGCAGCTTCCTTTGGACACATTCAGTCCTTGAACCATGACCAAACTTTCCTCAGCTTTACAAGCCTCAGTTAACAGTAAACAAGCCAGAATGAAACAGAGAGTGGATAAAACTTGGCGTGCCCGTTCTCAACACATACAATTGCACGACTGGGTACATGTTAGAAGACTCCAATGACATAATAAGTTGTTGCCCTTTTTGGTCGGCACCAATTCGTGTTATGCGCCGTTAAGGCCCTTCAAGTTTTTTTACTGGAGGATGGTTCCAGATGGCATGCTAGCTGCCTCAGCAAAGATATTTCGCCCATGCCACCATCATCACAAACAGCTGTTTCAACTTTTCAGCCATGTCTGGAGGACAGAAATATGACCTCCTCTACTGTCTTTGCTCCTACTTCACCTGGAAGGCTCTGTCCAGCTCCGGCTGACCTGCCAACACACTCAGACGAGATTGTTGCTGCAGTCGCTCGGCCTCCTAGGGTCCGACAACAACCAGCCTATTTGCAAGACTATGTGACTACCTTTTAGTACATAGATAATTTTGTTTTTTTTCCTTCTCCTCTTTTGAGAGGGGGGAAAATGTGATGTTGGGAGGGTCATTAGAATACACAGAGGGGATTGGCTGTTGATTTGCTCCTGTGACAATTGGAGGATGCAGACTGTAAGAAAATGTGTGTGAGTAAAGAGTTTCTGGAATTTGGAGAAGCAACTGGTCTCGTGTGTTTTTCCGTAGCACACACAACAGTTATGACAATGGTAAATCTACTTATTGGATGTTTTCTTAATTTCTCCAATTTAAAATTATTTTGAAGTATTAGGTTTTTGGGTCTAAATGGACAGAGCGCAGTGATACTTGTGACAGTTTTACAAAAAAGAAACAATTTCATTGTAGCATAAACATCCAGATGATATTAATTTCAGATGCTTATTAAATATCTACCCATTAAGAAAATGAAGATGAGACACACAACTGTTTGTTGGACAAAGTTAACATATACATATACGCTGTTAAGTATAATTCTGTGGGTGGCAGTGGCAAACAACAACAGCATCCAAATTGTCTTTATATCACTCACACAGGTAATTTGTTGCATTTTTTGTGTTTTTCTGCTACATAGACATTTGATGATGGGACACTAGTACAAGTGCAGCCATTGTGACTTGTACAAGTACAATATACTGACTGACCCAGTACACGCGTTTCATTGTGCCATCAGTAAAAAGCAGTGCATAGTGCCTTTCGTTTCGTAAAAAATTCTGTAAGCATGTCCACAATCTTCCATATATGTGTGAACTTTTTCATTTTTTTTTAACAGCACATTATTGACATGAGAGAGTAGCAACAGCACCGGTCAGTCCTGTAGACAAAGAGCCTAGTAGTTTAAGATCCTTCAGCAAAGCATCTTGACAACTGTATGTTCTTGCCTATTCTTGATTAATAAGAAACTATCTGG